>NC_090766.1:59662305-59712305 GCF_036898095.1 Palaemon carinicauda | reverse complement strand
CTATTCATAATCATCACAATCATTATTATTCACGGTAAATTTATAAAACATTAATGCTTCCATTTCAACAAAAATCGTTTCTATTTTTTCTTCAAGCTTGAAATCACATCAGATGGATTGTTGGATCTACAGAAATAAAGTTGTGTCGCTATGGATGAGTATCATTATATTAGTTTTTCATATGATTGAATGATGTCACATAGATTCCCCTTAAAACTACCTTTAAAAATCACCCATGAGCTTAGATTTGTATCTTTCACAACTCGTAGGCATAAGAAGTACAGCTGAAATCAATAGTCAGCTACCACTCAAATGGTCATTAATTTCCCATAGCAATGATTCTTCGCTGCTCGGAGGAATGGCGACAGTGGCTGGTACAACACAAACATAAGCTACTGGGGTCTAGCGACGGCGGGCAGGGCAGCCAGTCGGGACTACGGTCCACCCCAAAGCCAAAGCAAAGTCCTTCAAAACCGTGTTACCCCATGAGAATGGGAAAATGGCACGCTAATAGATGATGATGAATAAAAAATTTTCGCGTTACGAAGTATAGCGAAAAATAATTGTCCTAACGACATGTAAGCAGATCTTAAGTATCTTGTTACTTAAGTTCAGTTGTTTTGTAGGCAGTGGCCAATGAGAATTTAGTGTTGGGTGAAACGTATTCAATGTTTGAAGAGGTATTTAGTAAGTGGTCACTTTCTAGCGCACGCTAGCCCGAGCAAGTCGAATTTATTAGCCAGGACGCCAGGCAGGGTCAAATTACAGCTTCAGATGTGAATAGTGTTTTCACGTTAGCAATCAGAATGCTGAAACCGTTTCAAGTTGTGATGGAAAATCTATTATCCGATTTCCAGCAGAATATTCAACAAGTATCCGCACCTCGTTAAAGTATGATGGAAAACCATTTGAATGAGCATCGCGTTATTTTGAGGAAACTGATACGAAAATATTAGCATTAGATGCGATTGTTTATCAACTTGGAGGACAAGGAACATCTAAAACTGCTGCAGAAACGAGTTAGTACGCAAAGAGCAGCATCGCCGAAAGTGTCAAGCTAGTTAAAGATCGAGGGAAAGTGTGGATTCATATCAACTTTGATGGAAGAGGTCTAGAGCTCAATAAAGGCCGAGAGTTGACATTGGAGCCGGGAATGTACCAAGAAAGACGTCGAAAAGATAAGTGAAAATATAGCTGTTTTTATTTTTGTATATTTAGCAGTTGGTACAAGGAAATTGGAACATTGTGTTTATTTTATTTTATTGTTTTAATCGCCTGTTGGTTGTTGTTATTCACAATACATTGAACAGAATTAGATTGGGTCCGGTAAGATAGTCATGGACGTCTAAAAGGGCGATCACAAAATTCCATTTCAAAACCGTTACTGTGGTTGTTGGATTGGGTAACTATAGGTCAGAAAGGGACGAATCAGAATTTATTAAGAGAATGGGTGACACTGGTATCAGAAAAACTAAGAAATAATTCCTTTGACGGTGACCAAGAATGGAAATGGTAAGCAAAGGCTGGTTTTTTATTACAAACTTTTTAAGGATTTAATCAGTCTACAGTCTGCTTATCGCATAGAAATCTATTAAAACGTTGCCAATATCTTTCTCATTGGGGAAAAATTTTAAAAAGTTTTTTATAATGGATATTCTTTAGATATTTTTGAAGCGGCGGTACATCTTTACTAAAGTTCTTAAGTCTGTTAGATATTGGAGATCTAAGGAAGTGAAGATTGAAGTATTTTTAGATGATGGCATAGCTGCGGATGGTTTATTTGAAGGGGCATTGGATGCTAACTATTTACTTTAAAAGCTTCAAGATTTGGATTTATTTACAAGAAAGTATAATTGGTTTTCAGACTCTAAATTGTATTTGGAAAGGTTTACAGAGGACGAATACTGAAGGCGAATTTCGTAACTACAGTGTTAGGATAAACTATGTCGTTAAAGACCTTGTTTAGATGCCAAACATTCTGAATTAACGAAAACGTTATTTCAACGAATATCTTTTGGACAGAATTGTTTGTTACATAATTTCCACGAAATTTGTCGTGAAAGGTATTGTTAAAATGAAAACGATAAAGTATTTCTGTATTTTTACATATTGAGCAAAGCTAGTTGAGAACTTAATGAAGAAATATCAGATGCTCCGGTTGAGAGCACGTTTTGACGCAGAAATTCATTCTTTTTATTTTGGTCCTTACTTTAACTATATACTTGCATCAGACTTATTTAACCTATTACTTCATTGTGACGCCTAAGATGTAGGCAGTTTATCACTATATTGTGACGCCTCAGGTGTAGGCAGTTTATCACTATATTGTGACGCCTCAGGTGTAGGCAGTTTATCACTATATTGTGACGCCTCAGGTGTAGGCAGTTTATCACTATATTGTGACGCCTCAGGTGTAGGCAGTCTATCACTATATTGTGACGCCTCAGGTGTAGGCAGTCTATCACTATATTGTGACGCCTCAGGTGTAGGCAGTCTATCACTATATTGTGACGCCTCAGGTGTAGGCAGTCTATCACTATATTGTGACGCCTCAGGTGTAGGCAGTCTATCACTATATTGTGACGCCTCAGGTGTAGGCAGTCTATCACTATATTGTGACGCCTCAGGTGTAGGCAGTCTATCACTATATTGTGACGCCTCAGATGTAGGCAGTTTATCACTCTATTGTGACGCCTCTGGTGTTGGGAAATTTATATGTTGTGACACCTCAGTAGTAGGTTTGGAGTAATTCTGAAGTTTTTAGCGATGAATACAGCGCATTTTTTTTTCATATCATGAAAAGAGTGGTTGGAAACTGGACAGCAAATTAATCTTTAAAATTAAACATGAAGGAGCAGGAGGCAGTCGACAGAATTATGTAAAGTACTTTGGCAATGTTTGAACGTTGTTCCAGATAAAATTTTCGATTTTAATGCAAGTAGGTAGCAAAAAGCCAGATTTGGAAATCATAGAAAACCAAAGAATTTAAACTTGTACTGAATACACTGTTCAGGTCATCAATGTATGTAAGCCCAGAAAGAGTACAAAAGAGCGGATTTTTTGAAGTGTTGTCAACTAACATGGATGAATGGTCAATTCTTTTTACATTTTTCAGAGTTATGGACTTGTGAGAGTTATTAATTCTTTAGACTGTTTTGCTACCTTTAAAAATATGTTGAGGTTTTTTAATCTCTAATATTGGGGTCCAGGTACAGAGGCAATTGATGCTTTAACTTGAGGTTTGGTGCTTTATACCAAAGGTTATTAATAAAATGGAGGTAAAAATTCTTAAGTAGAATATTCCTGAGTGAAAGCCCTCTGCATCTTGACTGTTCATATTAACGAGGGAAACTTTATTGTTAAACTTTGAGTGTTTACGTAACAAAGGTTTTATTACACGGCAAAGATAAGGAGAGAAAAAAAAAAAAAAAAAAAGGAAATTTTTCGCTGAAATTTAACTTTGATATAGAAGGTAAAGGTTTTTGAAATTACAAGTATATATGTACATTGTTTTATTTTTGGAATCTGCTTTCCAGGATCGTGAATGCAATGAAATGCCAGCAGTCGTCTTTAACGGTGGCATCTAATTTGGACAGGAAATTGGGGGACCTCAGTTGTCATGAGCATCTTCTATCATCGATGAATGGCAGCACCGACAAGGCCTACAAATTTGTCTTTCATCAAAGAGAAACTTACAATAATGGTCACGAGCAAAGCGAAATGCCATTGTAGGTTGCTTTATTTATCACGCTTCTATTAGATTCCGGCGTTTTAGTAATCTCCAGTGAGCAAGCTATTTAGGCCATAACGTGCATGCATGAAATGAGGGGTTAAATAGATCCAACGGAAATTTCACTTGTTAAATCTTTGCAAGCACCTGTGAAACATTAAGCTGGTAGATCGGTGCATACAAAGGATCTTTTTGATAATATGGTGTTGCAGAATCCGTGCGGATTATATTTTCCTATATTGAAAAACTTCTTTATTATTTTGATAGATCATTAAAGTGTTCTTATCTGAGATTTGGGGAATTAAGTTTATTGTAATTTGAAGATTTCTTAGTTGAACAAGAAAAAAAAAAAAAAAAATTAAATCACCAATACTGTTTAGTTTTTGATATCGGAAGTTATCACAAATGCTTTTCCATATTTGATGTATTTTGCTTGATGCAGAGGAAGCTGGAATGATTTTGTCCTTTGATCGATTTCTCTTTAAGAAGTTTTTTAAAAGCTCCTGTAATGTAACCAAACATAATTTTTTGTTAAAACTGTGGCTACAAGTTCAAACATCGCAAACGTTAACGTCAATGATAGGTGTCTTCATAGACATGAGTGTTGGTAGTCTGTTTCAAGTAAACATGTTTGTCAAAGGCTTCAAGAAGAGGTTAAATGTGTAAATCATTCAATCGGAGCATTTATTTCTCTCTCTCCATTTTTTTCCTTCTCTCCCTTTCTTTGGTATTATCTAGGGTCAACCGGCACGGTGCGCTATAAGGCAATTTAATGTTTTATTATGTTTATACCTGTAGTGTAGAGAATGCGGAGTGAAGTGAGGACTAAAATTTTTTCGCGTTACGAAGTATAGCGAAAAATAATTGTCCTAACGACATGTAAGCAGATCTTAAGTATCTTGTTACTTAAGTTCAGTTGTTTTGTAGGCAGTGGCCAATGAGAATTTAGTGTTGGGTGAAACGTATTCAATGTTTGAAGAGGTATTTAGTAAGTGGTCACTTTCTAGCGCACGCTAGCCCGAGCAAGTCGAATTTATTATTAATATTATTATCATTATTATTTATTAGTAGTACAAGAGTGAGGTTCCACCACTCAAATTTGAGTTACTCTGCATTATTGCCGTGGATACACAGGTTTCCATAGTTTTTTCAAAACTTGAGATTTTGTTTTTTATCTATGGTTTTTCCTGGGCGGCAGAGGAGGCTTATATGTTAATTTGAAAGTTTGTTCATTTTGTTTTAAATATGCACTGCTATATCAGTTCAGAAGTTTGTAAAAGTTATTAGAATATGTGATGTTACACCTATATTGTTTTCTAAAAGTATGATTCATTGGGAAAATAAACCTGGCGTCAACCGGCACGGTGCGCTATAAGGCAATTTAATGTTTTATTATGTTTATACCTGTAGTGTAGAGAATGCGGAGTGAAGTGAGGACTGCCTTTGGATCACAGATGTAAGGAAGTGTTATTTTTTTTTTTTTTTGACTGTAAAACTTCTACCTAGGCATATTCAAGATATGATTATTACCATGAGCTCTGAACTTTTCGTCGAATAAACGGACTTCGAAAGAAGGCTTATTCTATAACGAATCATTTTATTAAACACTAGATAAATAAATTAAGAGAAAAAAAGACTACAGGGAAACATCATACAAATATCGCGTTATTCCCAGTGAACAACGAAGTCTATTTTTAGTTTGTTTCATTGAAGTTACGCCCAATTTATCTTTACATCTGTTTGCTCTAAATCACTGCTATATATTGTCAGATCCCTAATAAAAAAAGGGTAAATCTCTGAACACTGAGTAAAGTAGATTATCATGCTGTTGAGTAAGAAAATAAAACTAATTTTTTCAAGTGCTTGATGGCAAACCATTCACAAAATATCAGGTCTAAATAGAAGACAGAAAATAAGAAATGAAACATTAGATAAAAATCACAAATGACACGATATTGGAATATTTTCAAAGCAGTGTATTCTTATCATCATCACCTACACCTACGACTAATGACGCAAAAGGGACTCGGTTAGATTTCGTCAGTTGTTTCTATCTTGAGCTTTTAAATCAACAATTCTCCATTCATCATCATCTACTTCCCGCTTCATAATCCTCAGCTATGTAAGCCTGGGTCTTCCAACTTGTATATTCTAAGAGAACATAATGTTCCCCTAGCAAATCTGCAACAAGTTCAACTTTGCATGACCAAGGATTAGACATGAGAATTGGGGAAAAAAAGACGAGAATTTTTATGACGGTAAATGCTTGCAAATTCGAGTCCAACTCTTGCAAAACCCAGCCCTTGAATATTCATGCTCAACTTTTCCAACGTGTGACAACACTCTACCTCTTTGAAAAATTTAGCCTCCACTCAGGATTTTTATGCCGAGTCTTCAAGGGAAATTGTGTCGAAGAATTCTGCAATTACAGCGAAGTGACAAAATGAAACACTGCGAATTGAGTGGCGTTTTCAGACATTTTTCCTGTTTGCTATACTATTACTAGTTTGCGCAATCCGTCAAAATATGACAGCTAAATATTTATATAGATATTGCACGCACAAGCACACATACACAGATTCAACCCTTCCCACACACTGTCCCTTTCCTCCCGAGGTACCCGTTTTCGCAAGAGAATGACCACTCACTCAACCCTCTACCCACGGGACGAAGACAAACTGAGTAGTTATATGTTTGGCAATGCCGTGAGCGTGAACGGAAAGAAATATATATCTATATATTGATATATATGGACAGAAACTTGCTTTTCATTATATAGAAGAAATATCTAAAACCAATATACATAAATATCTAAAACAAAATGTAGATTCATCGAAAAAATAAAGCCCTCTACCAACCGTGTGTCACACAATTGTACATAATTATTTTGTATATATTATACTTGTATCAGCGCTCTTCCCTCGCACTAAAAAGAACCTGAATGATCATGTCTCCGGTTTTGCTCTGTAATATTGTCTGTCTCTCGAACATGTTACGTCCTGTTGCCTTGAGGTTTTGTATATAAAGGAGAGTGTTCCTTAATAAACAACTCAGTTGATTGCATCCTGCCTTTGAGTTCACAACCCTCTCTCGGCCCGTCACATTGGTGACCCCGTAAGTCGACTCGCTCCCACCGCCTTCCACCCCCACCCCCTCGCCCCTTCATCATTGATACTATGACGGACTCTACGGCAGTTGGTGCTGCGGCCACTTTATTCATTCATCGTTTGCCAGCAGAGAGGCGTTTGCTTGGTTTCAGCGCGCAGAAGTCCAGTTTCGTATCAGGGGCGTGACTCGCTCAACCACCAAAGCGGATTATGTTCTTGCGGCGATACCCGAGGACACCTTCCCAGAAATCTCCAACTGGCTTTGTGAACAAGGAGACACCCCAATAGTGTATGACGCCCTCAAAACATACCTTCTGCAGCAGTACTCGCCGTTGCCAGCCACCCGTATAGCAAAGCTTTTTCAGCTCTCGCAACAACCGTTGGGGGACCAAAGGGCTTCGCTTGCCCTCAGGGAGATGACCAGAATAGCTCGCCTTCAACCTGCCGCAGACGGGTCTCCTCGTGAGGTGAACCTACTTCGTGCCCTTTGGATACGCCGTTTACCCGAACCTGTACGCGCCGCAATACCAGATGTCGATAGTTTACCCATAAAGGACTTGATGACCAAAGCCGACGCCCTTATGGACAGCCACTTCACGACCTCCATCAACGCCTCCACCCCTGACGACGAGGATGCCTATTCAATGTCAACCGAAGCTGACATGAATGCCGTAGGACATACACGCCTACCCCGTGACGTGCCGAAGCGGCGACAAAGCTGCCCATCACCCACCAATCGCTCGCGCCCCAACGAACGACTTCTACAGCCACTTACAACCTCCCATCCGCCGCAGTTTTGCTACTACCACTTCAGATTCGGGGCAACCGCGAAAAAATGTGCCAAAGATTGTCAGTGGCCAAAAAACGTGTAAGTAGGCCATTGCTTGTGGCGGTGGCCTCCCGTGTTTCTAATTTTTTCTTTTTACAGGATGCAGGAACGGGTGTGCGATTTTTGGTAGACACGGGTGCTTGTCGTTCTCTTTTCCCAAGGAAACACTTCAAGGCACGACGTAGTCTGTCTACATCTGCCGACGTCCGCTTGGTAGCTGCCAACGGATCTGCGATACCCACCTACGGTTACGAGAACCTCACATTATCGTTCGAAAACGGTAAATTCAACTGGAAGTTTCTCGTTGCTGACGTCACAATGCCAATCCCCGGAGCGTATTTCCTCTCTCATTTCCACCTTCTGGTCGATGTCGCCCACTGACGATTGGTCAACGCAGACTCGTACTTGTCGACACCTCTTCAACCCGCCCCCTCTAACCTCGCTCTCCACATCAGCGCACCCACGGATGCCCGGATACCTACGCCCACCTCCTCACGTCATACCCGGAAGTTTTCCGTCCAGAACTTCGCCAAACGCCCACGGTTCCTGCCAAGCACGGTATTTATCACCATATCAAGACGACGGGACCCCCAGTCTTCGCTAAATTCACACGTCTGGCACCGGAACGATTGGCAGCCGCCAAACAGATGTTCGCCGAAATGGAGGAAATGGGCCTTTGCCAAAAGACCTCCAGCCCATGGTCGTCACCCTTACACATCGTTCTGAAGAAAGACGGCTCCCTCCGTCCGTGCGGGGATTACAGGCGCCTGAACATGCAAACAGAACCGGATCACTACCCCCTCCCAAACATTGCCGACGTGACCTCCTACCTGCACAAAGCGAAGGTTTTCTCTACGCTCGACCTCCTGAAGGGGTATTATCAGGTGCCTATGAACCCAGAAGACATACCCAAGACCGCCATCACCACTCCGTTTGGTACATACACCTTCAATTATTCCTGTTTTGGCCTTCGTAATGCTGGGGCAACGTTTCAACGTCTCATGGATGGCATCTTAGGGGACCTCCCTTTCTGTGTATGTTATGTGGACGACATACTTGTGTTCTCCTCAAAAGAGGAACACCTCCGTCACCTGCGCATCGTGCTCGACCGCTTGCAACAAAACGGCATTGTAGTCCGGTACGACAAGTGTACCTTTGGCGCCAACGAAGTGTCGTTCTTAGGGCACCGTATCACTCCTGAAGGAGTCCATCCCCTCCCTGAGAAGGTAGCAGCCGTTCAGAACTTCCCCGCGCCCTCGACCGTCAAAGCTCTGCAGGAATTCTTGGGCATGATCAACTATTATCACCGTTTTCTGCCAGCCATTGCCGCCACTCTTGCTCCCCTCTACAGCTCCCTCAAGCCAAAGGACCTGAAGTGGGGTCCCCTTCAAGAAGCAGCCTTCTGCAATGCAAAGAAGGCCCTATCAACTGCTGCGGCTCTCACTTTTCCTATCCCACACGCCCCTCTCCTTCTCTCCACTGATGCCAGCGACATCGCTATTGGTGCAGTACTCGAGCAGGTGGTCAAAGGCTCGCCCCGCCCATTGGCCTTCTTCAGCAGAAAACTGTCCAAGGCAGAATCGGGTTATTCTACCTTCAATCGAGAATTGCTGGCGGTGCACATGGCTGTCCGTCACTTTCGCCATTTCTTAGAAGGTACGCCCTTCGTCATTCGCACAGACCACATGCCTCTGGTGCACGCCTTCACTCGACAGTCTGATGCCTGGTCCGCCCGTCAACGCCGACATCTCTCCGCCGTGGCTGAATACAATTGCACCCTCCAATACGTCCCTGGGAAAATGAATCCCGTTGCCGATGCCCTGTCAAGAAACACGTTGGCTGCCGTTCAACTGGGATTGGATTACAACACCCTGGCTGAAGCCCAACGACAGGATCCAGAGTATCATGCTTGTAGGACATCCTGCACGTCCCTCCATTGGGAAGACTTTCCCCTTGAAGACTCCAACACCACCCTCCTCTGTGACGTCAGTACTGGTAGACCGCGACCTTGGATTCCTGCTCCCATGCGCCGACAGGTGTTTGATTTCATTCACGGCCTTACACATCCCTCGTGCCGTTCTACTGCACAGCTGCTGAAGGCAAAGTTCACTTGGAACGGCATTTCTAAGGATGCTAAGGATTGGGTCCGCGCCTGTAATTCTGGCCAAACTTCCAAAGTACATCGACACACGGATTCAGGAGTGGGCACCTTTCCTCAACCTCAGCGTCGTTTCGCACATATTCATGTCGACGTTGTAGGCCCCCTACCCACATCACAAGGACACCGTTACCTGTTTACCGTCATCGACCGCTCCACTCGTTGGCCTGAAGCCATTCCCATGAAAACTGCAACATCCGCCTCATGTACATCTGCCTTACTCTCTGGATGGATTTCAAGATTTGGTATCCCTGAGCATACTACTTTTGACAGGGGAACCACTTTCACCTCTCAATTGTGGACATCATTAGCGAATCTCCTGGGCATCACCCTACATCAGACAACGGCCTACAACCCCGCTGCCAATGGAATGGTTGAACGTTTTCATCGCACCCTCAAAGCAGCTTTGATGTCCCGCTGCAAGGATTGCAACTGGTTTACTCAGCTTCCCTGGGTCCTCCTGGGACTAAGGACCACTCCTAAAGACGCCCTCGACGTCTCGGCAGCTGAAATGGTGTATGGCGACCCGTTGGTCGTCCCTGCCGAATTTTTTTCTTCTACAACCTCCTCCGATGATCTCCAGCGCATACGTCACGTCGGGGGAAAATTTACTCCCTGCCGCCAGACTTACAAGCCCCCAGCAAAGCATCACATATCAACGGACTTGCACTCTGCAACGCACGTCTTCCTGCGCAACGACACTAGCAAGCCACCACTAACGCCCCCTTACACAGGCCCTTTCCTTGTGATCCGACGCAGTCCGAAAGCATTCCCACTAAACATTCGGGGCAAAGAAGACTGGGTCTCCACTGATCGTCTAAAACCTGCTTATCTTCTGCCAGATGACCTGCCTACAGTTCGCCTCTCTAGATCAGGGCGCCCTATGTAACATGTACAGTATGTCATTTTTAGGGGGGGGGGAGCCATGTACCAACCGTGTGTCACACAATTGTACATAATTATTTTGTATATATTATGCTTGTATCTGCGCTCTTCCCTCGCACTAAAAAGAACCTGAATGATCATGTCTCCGGTTTTGCTCTGTAATATTGTCTGTCTCTCGAACATGTTATGTCCTGTTGCCTTGAGGTTTTGTATATAAAGGAGAGTGTTCCTTAATAAACAACTCAGTAGATTGCATCCTGCCTTTGAGTTCACAACCCTCTCTCGGCCCATCAAAGCCTTCATACAATTTACTAAAAGAAAAAAAAAACAGCTATCTAATCTAATTTCTAATAATTACAGCTGTGCAAAGAAGTATGAATAAAGATACAAATATTGAATGCGGCAGCCTATTGGAAACGTCCCTGTCATGCAATCTAGGAAAGAGTAGTTCGAGACCTACTCAAACCACTAGTGTCTAGTAGCTGCTGCAACCTCACCATCCTATGGATAGGCTGTTTGAAATAGCCCATAGCTCTACCTGGGTCATAATCAACCACTGCTTGGTGCCTCCCTGGTCCTAACTTGGTTACTGACCAATTGTATACAAGGTCGGTTTCTAGGACATTGTTCTGGCCCTTGCTTCTACAACTGATGGGAGACCTTTAAAGGAATACGAAGATTCTATGAGGAGCGAGACAAACCATCAGTAACACATTTTACATTGGTATAAAGAACAACCTACATACCAAATAGTCATGTTTTGGAAATATAAGGAGGCCACCCCGACATACATTTACTCTCTATCGTCAAAAATTATCATGTAATTGATTTTTTTTTGAAGTTAAACAAAGGACTTTTCAAACTGGCTTTTAAAACGCATTTTTTAATATAAATTTCATATGTTCCACTATCCCAAGCAATGTGCAATGACACGCCATAATTTATGCAAGAAGCTTTAAAAAAGAACGTAAACAAAGGTAAAATAACATATTAACAATAACAGTAAAGATGAAAACATATCTATCTTTGGTCACAAGAGAAGATATAAGACAATATTTTTCTGGTGTTATAAATTTTAGCCTGACCATACGAGAAAGTGTCATGATATAACAATTACATGAAAAAGTTGTTTTAAGTTTTAAAAATTTCTCTATAGGGGTTTTTACTCAATATTATCAATACATTCATGAGATTTATATTTTCAAATTTTACACGTCATGGGTGTAATAACTTACTATTACAGTCAATCTCCTATTCCTATTTCTGTACATATGTATGATGTTTGCTCATACATACAGGTTATTACCAGGAAATACATTTCAAAACATTGTCAATCAGAAAATCAGTCAGTCAGTTTCGAAAAAAGAAAAAAAAAATTTCAATTTTCAAAATCGTCTACTTTTCTGTCTGAATCTGTCAGCTTTGAAATTCAAAATAATGTTTATTAGTAAATCAGTCAGTCGGCTTTGAAAAGATAAAATTGTTCCCATTCAAAAACGTGTCTGTCTGTCTGTCTTTCTGTGCTCTGAACCAATAGTGTGAGCTTTCCAACACCATGAATTTTCAACCCTTTCCAGATTCTATATGAAAGTGAGGTCAGACACCACTGAAGTATTGTATGAGTTTTATACTCTGAAACATTTCCTGAATTTTACACTTTATTTGTATCCCATTTGCAAAAATTTACTAATGAGTTTATCAAATATCAAAAAGAACTTCATATAAAAGATAAATTTTCAAAATAGCCATCAATTTTAAAAAAGTTCATATAATAATCCTATCTATTCACGTATCACTAATTCATTCAAAATAATAAATTCAACCCACCAATGATATATTAACAAATATTAAATGGACTACGTATGAATTATGAATAAACACTTTATCACATAACATTATTCATTTAACATTAAATATTGAACAAATCCCCTCCGGCAAATTTAAAAAGCAGTCGACCTTCGTTCCCCTTGAAACATTTAATCGAAACATCACCCGAATTACATCCTGGACCAAAGCCCACCGAAATTGGCAGCGACATGCCCACCGAGGGGAGAAGGCCTGCTTTAACTGACCTCCTTTTGCAGGCAGGGGATTACCAGCGGTGTCGCCTTCAGGAGAACACTTAAAGGAGAACGTTAAATGGTTTCTGGCTTAGTTTGTAGCTTTTTTTTTTATATTGATTGAGATTTTTTTGATAATTTTTAAATTTCTTCCATTTGATAATATAACCCAAAATATATTTATTATACAAACCCACTTATTTTGATAACTTTAACATTTCTTCCATTCTATAATATACCCAAAATATACTTATCATACAAACCCACTTATTTTGATAACTTTAAAATTTCTTCCATTCTATAACATAACCCCAAATATATTTATTATTCGAACCCACTTATTTTGATAACTAAAATTTCTTCCATTCTATAATATAACCCCAAATTCACTGATTATTCCTTCTTTTAAAACTACTACTTCACCACATCAAATAATAGTTACTCCTATTTCAAAAGAAAGAATAATAAGTGAATTGGGGTTATATTATAAAATAGAATAAATTTAAAAATTATCAGAATAAGTAAGTGGGTACTCTGAACTGATTATATAAAAAAATATCGAGTGATAATTTGAGAACCAAAACAACAAATTCATATCAAATAAATTACGATGTATTTGGTAATTCATAAGAAAAAATTAGATAATAATAGAAGATGAAAATAACAGCCCCAAATGGTTTTGAAGATTTCAATAGAATAAAATTAAACACAGTCTTGGACCTGTTGGCTCTTTAAACAGTCTTGAAAAATGTATTGAACTAAAAACAAAGTAAAGACACTTAATCAATTAACATCCATCATAAGCTTTAACTCACTACTTAATAAATTCATTGTATATATATATATATATATATATATATATATATATATATATATATATATATATATATATATATATATAAATATATTTATATATATATATATATATATATATATATATATATATATATATATATATATATACACACACACATATATATATATATATATATATATATATATATATATATATATATATATATATATATATTTATTTTTTAAAAACGCAAAAGGATTTTATATATATATATATATATATATATATATATATATATATATATATATATATATATATATATATATATATATATATATATATATATACATATATATATATACATATATATATATTTCAATTTTTAAAAAACGCAAAAGGATTACTTTGGAGTTATGAATTTGGGCTAAATAAACAAAAATATATCTAGCCATCTGCCACTGATATAACTACATGTAAAAGACCATAACAAAATCATAAGAAAAATAAAAATAAATAATGGCAACCAATAACCAACAATAATAAACAAAGCTGAATCCCTGTAGCTACTGACAATATAAACAACTAAAACCCCCAAGTACCCATTTCGGATATCTGTGTTAAAGCGACCTCTCGCCCCCACACCATGTGGCCTTGCCCCACTTCCAGCGGCTAAGACTTTATGTGCTATAACATGGAGCTTTAATGTCCACGGTCTTCCAGGCTGGAAAAAATACGTCCGAGCTTCACATGATGAAAGGTGGATAAGGGTATTAATTCTTTTCTCGGCTGCTTTTTTAGGTCTTCATTAATAATAATAATAATAATAATAATAATAATAATAATAATAATAATAATAATACGTCGGAGCTGTAATGATGAAGAGGGGATGAGGATATCAACTCCTTTCTCTGCTGCTTTTTGCCTTTAATAATAATGATAGTAATAATAATAATAATAAAATTAATAATAATGATGATGATGATGATGATAAACAATTTATTCTTAAAGTCAATATTTAATTGCCATTGTCAGCATTGTCACTAGCATTGAAATCAACATTTTGTCTGATGTTATTCTTGCTACTAATCTAGATGCAGTTCTAATAAATTATTTTTCTTCGTATTAAATGCAATATCATCAAAATCATTAATACTTTATTTGTTAAAGTATTCTTTTAAAAAACAACGGCTCTATATACCAAGTTTCAAAAAGTAGTCGGTCACACTGCTTAATAAACTCTTTATCCAAATGTCACTCATGAATGGCAGAAGCACGGCGCAGTGACAGTACCCTAGAGACGGGAAAATCCCCTAGAGACTGACCATATATCCATGTGACCAGAGCCCAAGGCCCTTTTCCACCCCAGCTAGAACCAGAGAGGACCAGGCAATGGCTACTGATGAATCAGGAAAGTTTGCAGACACCTTTTCCACCCCAGCTAGAACCAGAGAGGACCAGGCAATGGCTACTGATGAATCAGGAAAGTTTGCAGACATTACAAAAAACTATCAGCTTGAGAGAGAGTACCAGGCAATGGCTACTGGTGAATCAGCAGAACCCTATATCCCTAGCTTAAAAAGGAAAGTTTGCAGACACTACAAAAAAACTATCGAGCTTGAGCGGGTCTAGAACACTCATCAAGCAGATCGCCAGGCAACACGTTTCCAATAAGCTACTACAAGATGTAATACCATTTGTCATCTAAAAATACCCAGCCAAAGGCCTTTTACCTTTCATTGCTCGCATGATTAAACTTTACAATTCAAGATATACATACTTTGTCAATACTGTTGAGTAGACAATAGGGCATATCTTGCCAATTTGTGATAAACAGGCAAACACAGATTAAGAAATTTCAACACAAAACAGCTGAGCTCTCGAGATACAATACAACTGTTATCAACAAAACGACAAAAGATTTCACATTTTCGTAAACAACAATTCTCTCTCTCTCTCTCTCTCTCTCTCTCTCTCTCTCTCTCTCTCTCTCTCTCTCTCTCTCTCTCTCTCTCTCTCTCTCTCAGATTCAATTTTTTTAAGTCATGGAAATACTTTTGATCTCAACAGAAAACTTTCATTGAACTACACAACTGATTTATAATGTTCAAAAAGAAATTGGAAGAATTAAAAGAATAACTGCTCGTATACAAACATCAACAACTTCTTAATCATCAGGCGTTTCAGGTAAACGACATATTGGAGATATCTAATTTCATTATGGTCATTCAAAGAGTTAAGTTAAAATACTACTATTTCATGAAATTAGAAAATCAAGTTCTAATTTTAAAATCGTTACGGCAAAGACAAATAAATCAATTAATATGTATCCAAATTTGATTTCTGCAAACTCTATTGAATATATCAATTCATTCCATTCAAATCAATTTTCCCTCTCCTGCCCCATCACCAGGCATAAAAATTCACGGGCCGGATGTGCAAAAATAACTCTGCAATATTTTCAGCAAAATAGATTTAGTTCCCCCATTAGAGTCTGCATCACCCGCAGAATTTCATCCAATCTCTACTTTCAAATTCTGGTCGCAACATCCAATGCTGATCTCCGGATTTGGGACTTCACGGAGTGAATAAATTATGTGCAAAGCCTTGGCTAAGGATAAACACAGCGATGTCAAGAGGTTTCCCAACCTCAATTTTGGTATTCATGGTTGATTATCGAGAAATAAAATTGATTACATGGGACGAACATCCTACCCCCAGGATCCCTCTCGTTAAGGAAAAACAGGTTTTGAATAGGCTAAGAGATAACTTGAAAATAACCTATTTTGTTGCGGGAAAGCATATAATATATATATATATATATATATATATATATATATATATATATATATATATATATATACATATATATATATATATATATATATATATATATATATGTATATATATATATACATATATATATATATATATATATATATATATATATATATATATATATATATGCAGGTATGTATACATACATATATATACAACATATACATATACATATATGCATATATATGTGAGTATATATATATATATATATATATATATATATATATATATATATATATATGTATGTATACTGTTATAAATATTTGTCAAAGGTGTACTGACATCAATGTAATAAACGAATTAATATATTTTTTCCTCATTAGCCTTTCCTGGAATTTTCAAATCTTCTCACAATTATCATGAATTATCCACTATCTTTATGCGCCAGTTATTACAATATAAATTTCTTACATTCACTGATAAAGCTACTTATAAAATCATGAGGCCGGCTAGTTATTTATTCACGCTCACTATCAAGGACACATTCCCTTGCAATAACTGTAATTTTTTTTTTTTTTTTTTAAACTTGGTATCCGATATATAAATGACTTCAACATAAGCCTTGACTGGCTCGAGACAGTTGATGTGGTTCTTTGCAATATCAGCTTCATTTTAAATTGTTATATCTTCTATATTGATCATGAATGGCAGAGGCAGAGGTCACTAATAGTATCCTAGAGGCTGACCATATATACATATGATCAGCTTGGACCAGGGAGTACCAGGCAATGACTGCTGAGAACTCATCAGCTAGACCTGTAGGCTTCAGCAAACACACACCCAATCCTTTTCCCTGAATCACAAGAACGGTGAAGGTTGCAGACACTACAAGAAACTATCAAACTTGAGTGGGTCTCGAATCCCAGCCAGCAAATCGCCAGGCATAGCTACCATAACCCGTCACAAATAACTGTACTACTCAACCTATCACCGAATAACGCTATTGCCATTTTAGTGTTGCGCCGATAAAAGGAAATAAAAATGCTATAAATTGTATTAAACATCACGGAGGAGGTTTATTGATGCGAATTGCACAAATTTTATTAACAAAATACAACTATTTAAAAATAGAAAAAAAAAAAGGATTTTGGTCATTCTAGAAAAACTTAGGTAAAAACTATGAAGTAGAATATATTTCCAAATTAATTTCCTCAAAAATAAATACTCAAAATTACACAAGTGAAAATTTAATTTGAGGACCAAGATCCCCCCCCCCCCCCCCCGGCCCCAAATGAAAGAAAACGGCTAAACCCCAAGAGTGGTGGTTAGGGGCTGGTGAAGGCCGTGTCAAGGCCTGTTCGTGTTGGCCAACATGTCACGAATACATCACGCATCAAAGCTTTAATGACGTCCATGGTAAGGGGTATGAATTTATTATGTTTCTCGGTTATCCTTTTTATAACTTTCGTTATCATTTTCTAGCACAATTTTGTTATATATTTTGGTATCACTGACGTACCAAGGATAAATCTGGTAATCTTTTTTTTCAGCAAATTTATATGATACATATATTGGTATTACTATCGTATTCTGGATCATTTTCGTTAAAAGTATCCTTATAGACATCGGTTTATTTTTCGGTACATTAACAATGCCACAATTGCATACTTTTAAACTATAATGTTTTTTAAGAGAGAGAGAGAGAGAGAGAGAGAGAGAGAGAGAGAGAGAGAGAGAGAGAGAGAGAGAGAGAGAGAGAGAGAGGATGGTTTTAATGAGAAAAGTTTTATTGCCCTTTAGTCAGAAACTGAGAATTTCTCTTTTTTTTGGATTTTAACTTCCTTATGATACGCATGTTTTATAAAAAAAAAGATTTATATCTATAATAGACTTTTACTTAATGCTTTTTTATCCTTTATATTTTATATATATTTTACTTTCTTGATTTATTTACAATCAATGTAAATGATATTTGTTCTTTAATCGGGACAGCTTTGTAAGAGTTGAGCTTGAATCTGTACCAACCGTGTATCACACGATCATACGTAGTAACGACATTTCTCTTTTTTGTATAAAGTCTCCTTTGCATCTTCGCTCTCCCCTCGCACTGATAACGAGCTGAATCAACTTGTCTGTTTTTTTCCAACGTTAAATGTTAACAGAAACCTTTGTTGATTGAACTGGAAACAGCCTGTTATATGTTATGGCCTTCTTACCCGGAATTGATTTATATATAAACTGATGTTCTGTAATGAATTTACTCAGTAGCTTTCATCCTGCCATCTTAGTCACAGCCTCTCTCGGCCCGTCACAAATCATTGGGATAGTTAATATCTTACTTTAAATAATAATAATAATAATAATAATAATAATAATAATAATAATAATAATAATAATAATAATAATTACCTTTCAACCACGTTCGTTTCTTCTTTAACCAAACTTATCACATCACTTCATTACTAAAAATGTATCCTTAAAATTCAAACTTCCTACATGTCAATGCCTCCAGAACACACTTCTGACTCGGTGACCTACCTCCTTCTTTTGCACACTACCCATAAACCTCTTTAATCAAAAGGCTATTTTCCTCCATTACCTCTCAACAAATTATTTAAACTTCTTTCTTAATTACATCTACATCCAATTTTGAACGTATCATGTTACTATTCTACTTAATTTGTATTTACGTACTTTATACTATAGCAAATTGAAAAAAAAAATTTCTTTCCACTGTAATCACATTGCCATAAGATCAATCGCTTTTAATCAACAATAAACTTAGCAACTTTACCATCCCTTATCACATATCTTATACATCAATTCACACACACACACATATATATATACATATATATATATATATATATATATATATATATATATATATATATATATATATATATATATATATATATATATATATCTTCTTCTCTATATGTTATTCCAAATGTATACAAGAGTATTTTCGGATTAATATCCGTAGAAATGAAGTCACAAGCGAAGTGACAAAAGTCATTTTTAATTTCATATTAGGGAAAATACTGAAAATAAAAATGAAAATAAAGTCATTTTTCATTTTACATTAGAACAATAAAATAAACAGGAAAATAACGAAGTAATTATTCGTTTTATAAAAAAAACAATCAAATAAACAGGAAAATAAGGAAGTAAATTTCCCTTTCACAATAGAAAAATCAAACAAAAAGATAACGAAGTCATTTTAAAATTCATATTAGTAAAAGAACACCCAATAAACAAAAAAAAAAAAGATAAAAAAGGATCCTCCAAAGAAATGAGGGAAAAAAAATTGGACAAGTCATTACGCAGCAAAGAGAATGACTTCACGACGAACCTGGAAACGGATAATGCATCGACATAACAAGCATGCCATGAAGACGACGACCTTGGCATGACAGACATGCCACTGCGTACCTTTGTCTTGCCGCACTCCACTTCACTTCGCTTCACATTCAATTAGCGAAGTGTGGAATGAATGTACCCAGGGTCAGCAGTTTTTTTTTTTTTTTTTTTTTTTTTTTTTTTTTTTTTTTTTTTTTCCCTAATAAAGGGGACATATCGAAGTTCTAAGGTACATTATGGGACAGTGGACGATGATATTTCAATGGAATAAATAAAATAATTAACGTCTTTTAGATGTTGTTAAAAATCATTTAAATAAAACTTATATATTTCCTTCGATTTTTAAATTGTGTGCATCCAAAACTGCCATAGCCAATATGCCTACCTAGCATACGCAACCACTCATATATGACGGCAAAATATCTAGATAGATATGCACACCCACACAGATTCAACCCTTTTCACCACCTGCCCCTTCCCGGGGGACAGGGAGAGACCGAGTGGTTATACGTCTGAAATGAATGACCGGAAAGAAATACAGCTGTTTCTAGGCCACTACAGGACAAAGGCCTCAGTCATGTCAATTCATGTCTGGGCTTTTGGCCAGTTTTCATTACCACGCTGGCCAGTCCAGATTGATGATGGAGAGAGATTTTCGTCTTATCACTCACATCCCGCCTACCTAGTATGGATAGCCCTGACTAGAACAGCTTATCTGATCTTACTACTGCACCGGCCGACAGGGCGGGAAATCTAATATTTTCCCCAACCCCAGTCTGACAGAAACAGTGAAAGGACTGTAACACCCGTGTGTTACACGATCGTATATAGTAACGATATTTCTCTTTTTTTTAGTACATATTATCCTTTGTATATTCGCTCTCCCCCTGGCACTGACAGCAACTTGTATTAACCTGTCTGCCTATTTCATTGTTAATTGTTAAAAGAACCAGTTGCCGGTTTGACAAGAAATAGCATGTTTGTATTTTGTGACCTTCTTACTGGGACCAAGTGTGTATATACACTCGATGTGTCTGTAATAAAGATCTTCAGATGCATTCATCTCGCCTTTGACTCACAACCTACTCGTGGCCTGTCACATTGGTGACCCCGGAGGTCGCCTAGCTCCTCCCACCTTCCCCCTTCACTGTTACTATGGCGGACTCCACGGAAGTTGGTGCCGCCCAATTCAAACTTTCGTCGTACGCCAGCGGAGAGGCGTTTGCTTGGTTTCAGCACGCAGAAGTGCAGTTTCGCATCAAGGGCATGACTCGCTCAACCACCAAAGCAGATTATGTTCTCGCGCTGATACCCAAGGACACCTTCCCGGAAATCTCCGACTGGCTTTGTGAACAACGAGACACCCCAATAGCATATGAAGCCCTTAAAACATACCTTCTGCAGCAGTACTCGCTGTCGCCAGCCGCCCGTATAGCAAAGCTTTTTCAGCTCTCTCAACAACCGTTGGGGCACCAAAGGGTTTCGCTCACCTTCAGGGAAATGACCAGTATCGTTTGCCTGCAACCTGCCGCAGATGGCTCTCCTCGTTAGGTGAACCTACTTCGTGCCCTTTGGGTACGCCGTTTACCTAAACCTGTACACGCTGCCTTACCTGATGTCAATAGTTTACCCATAAAGGACTTGATGATCAAAGCAGACTCCCTTATGGACAGCCACTTCATAACCTTCAAGACCTCCATCAACGCCTCCACTCCTGACGAAGAGGACACCTATTCAACCTCAACCAAAGCCAACGTGAATGCCCTAGGACACGACTTCTTTAGCCACTTACTGCCGCCCATCGGCCGCAGTTTTGCTACTACCACTCCAGATTCGGGGCTTCCGCAAAGAAATGTGCCAAGGTTTGTCAGTGGCCAAAAAATGTGAAAGTAGGTCATCACTCGTGGTGGTGGCCTCCTGTGTTTCTAATCTTTTCTTTTTAAATGATGCTGGAACGGGCGAGCGATTTTTGGTAGAGACGGGTGCTTGTCGTTCTCTTTTGCCAAGGAAAATCTTTAGGACACAACGTAGTCTGTTTAAGTCTGTCAACGTCCGCCTGGTAGCTGCCAACAGATCTGCGATACCCACCTACGGTTATAAGAACCTCACATTATCGTTTGGAAACGGTAAATTTAATGGGAAGTTTCTCGTTGCTGACATCATATTGCAAATCCTCAGTGCGGATTTCCTCTCTCATTTCCACCTTCTGGTCGATGTTGCCCACCGACGATTGGTCCACGCAGACTCGTACTTGTCGACAACTCTTCAACCCGCCCCCTCCAACCTCGCTCTCCACATCAGCGCACCCACGGATGCCTACACCCACCTCCTCACGCCGTACCCGGACGTTTTCCGTCCTGAACTTTGCCAAACGCCCATGCTCCAGCCAAACACAGTATTCATCACCATATCAAGACAATGGGACCCCCAGTCTTCGCCAAATTCAGACATCTGGCACAGGATCGATTGGCAGCCGCCAAACAGACGTTTGCCAAAATGGAAGATATGGGTCTTTGCCAAAAGGCCTCCATCCCATGGTCGTCACCCTTACACATCGTCCTGAAGAAAAACGGGTCCCTCCATCCGTGTGGGGATTACAGGCATCTAATCATGCAAACAGAACCGGATCACTACCCCCTCCCAAACATCGCCGACATGACCTCCTACCTGCACAAAGCGAAGGTTTTCTCCTCGCTCGACCTCCTAAAGGGGGTATTATCAGGAGCCTATGAACCCAGAAGACATTCACAAGAATGCCATCACCCCTCCCTTTGGTACATACACCTTCAATTACTCCTGTTATGGTCTTCGTAATGATGGGGTCACTTTTCAACGTCTCATGGATGGCATATTAGGGAACCTCCCCTTCTGTGCATGTTATGTAGACGACATACTTGTGTTCTCTCCCTAAAAAGAGGAACACTTCTGTCACCTGCACATCGTGCTCGACCGCCTACAACAAAACGGCCTTGTATACCAGTACAAGTGTACCTTTGGCACCAACGAAGTGTCGTTCTTAGGGCACCGCATCACTCCTGAAGGAGTCCATCCATTCCCTGAAAAGGTAGCAGTCGTTCAGAACTTCACCACGCCCTCGACCGTCAAAGTACTGCAGGAATTCTTGGGCATGATCAACTATTATCACCGTTTTCTGCCAGCCATTGCCGCCACTCTTACTCCCCTCTGCGCCTCCCTCAAGGGCAAGCCAAAAGACACGAAGTGGGGTCCCCTTCAAGAAGCGGCCTTCTGCAACGCAAAGAATAACCAATCAACCGCTGCTGCTCTCACTTTTCCCGTCCCACATACCCCTCTCCTTCTCTCCACCAAGGCCAGCGACGTCGCTATTGGTGCAGTACTCGAATAGGTGGTCAACGGCTCGCCTCGCCCATTGGCCTTCTTCAACGGAATACTGTCCAAGGCAGAATTGCGTTATTCTACCTTCGATTGTGAATTGCTGGCGGTGCACTTAGCTGTCCAACACATTCGCCATTTCTTAGAAGGTATGCCCTTCGTTATTCACACAGACCACATGCCTCTGGTGCACGCCTTCACTTGACAATCTGACGCCTGGTCCGCCCGTCAACGCCGACATCTCTTCGCTATGGCTGAATACAATTGCACCTTTCAACACGTCCCTGGGAAAATGAATCCTGTTGCCGGTGCCCTGTCAAGAAACACGTTGGCCGCCATTTAACTGGGATTGAATTACAACGCCTTGGCTGAAGCCCAACGACAGGATCCAGAGTATCAAGCATGTAGGACATCCTGCACATCCCTCCATTGGGAAGACGTCCCCCTCGATGACTCCAACACCACCCTCCTCTGTGACGTCAGTACTGGTAGACCGCGACCGTCGATTCCTGCTCCCATGCACCGACAGGTGTTTGATTTCTTTCACGGCCTTTCACATCCATGGCGCCGTTCTACTGCACAGCTACTGAAGACAAATTTTATTTGGCACGGCATTACTAAGGATGCTAAGGATTGGGTCCGCGCCTGTACTTCTTGCTTAACTTCCAAAGGACATCGGCACACGGATTCAGGAGTGGGCAAGTTTCCTCAACTTAAGCCTCGCTTCACCAACATTTACGTCAACGTTGTAGGACCCCTACCCACATCACAAGGACATCGTTACTTGTTTACCGTCATCGACCGCTCCACTCGTTGGCCTGAATCCATTCCCACGGAAACTGCAACGTCCGCCTCATGTACATCTGGCTTACTCTCAGTATGAATAGCAAGATTTGGTATTCCTGAGCATATTCATTCAACCAGGGTTACCACTCTCACCTCTTAATTGTGGACATCATTAGTAAATCTCCTGGTCATCACCCTACATCAGACAACTGCCTACAATCCCGCTGCCAATGGAATGGTTGAACGTTTTCATCGCACCCTCAAAGCAGCTTTGATGTCCCGCTGCAAGAACTCCAACTGATTTACTCAGCTTCCCTGGGTCCTCTTGGGACTAAGGACCACTCCTAAAGATGCCCTGGACGTCTCGGCTGCTGAAATGGTGTATGGCAACCCGTTGGTTGTCCCTGCCGAATTTTTTCCTTCTACTATCTTCTACGACATTCTCCAGCGCATACGTCACATCGCGGGAAAATTTACTCCATGCCCCCAGACCTACAAGCCGCCAGACTTACAAGCCCCCAGTGAAGCATTACATACCGACAAACTTGCACTCTGCAACGCATGTCTTTCTACGCAACGACACTAGCAAGCCACCACTAACGGCCCCTTACTCAGGCCCTTTCCTTGTGATCCGACGCAATCCGAAAGAATTCCTACTAAACATTCGTGGCAAAGAAGACTGGGTCTCCATTGATCGTCTATAACCTGCTTATCTCCTGCCAAATGACCCGCCTACAGTTCGCCTCTCTAGATCAGGGCGCCCTATTTAACATGTACAGTATGTCATTTTTAGAGGGGGAGCCATGTACCACCCGTGTGTCACACGATCGTACATAGTAACAATATTTCTCTTTTTTGTATATATTAGCCTTTGTATCTCCGCTCTCCCCTCGCACTGACAGCAACTTGTATTAACCTGTCTGCCTACTTCATTGTTAACTGTCAACAGAACCGGTTGCGGGTTTGACAAGAAATAGCAAGTTTGTATTTTGTGACCACCTTACCGGGACCTAGTGTGCATATACACTCAATGTGTCTAATAAAGTTACTCAGTTGCATTCATCATGCCTTTGACTCACAACCTACTCTTGGCCCGTCACAAGACAATGAATTCGATGAACGTGCCTCTTACAATGGATATTTCTAGAGTGAAAACAGAGAGAAGAGAGTTACAAAGATCATGCCTTTCTTTGGGCCATTTGTATTAATTTCCATATCTATAAAAAACTTCACAAAAATTGGCCAAAAAGAAATTAGGATAACTAATTCCAATAGTCAAGGCTTCTCCATCATAAGACTCAATACTACACAGTAATCAAGAAGTTTTATTCCAGCTGTGAACAAGTAGAGGAATGATCTTCCTAATCAGGTAGTTGAATCGGTGGAACTTCAAAAGTTGAAACTTGCAGAGAATGTTTTTATGGTGAAGAGGCTAACATGAGTTTCTTTTTGTAGTTTATATATGAAAGATCTGTTTTAATGTTGTTACTATTCTTAAAATATTTTATCTTAATTGTTCACTACTTCTCTTGTAGTTTATTCATTTCATTATTTTCTATTGGGCTATTTTTCCCCGTTGGATCCTTTGCGCTTATAGCATCTTGCTTTTCCAACTAAGATCGTAGCTTATGTAATGATAATAATAATAAAAATAAAAAATCATAATAATAATAACAATAATAATGCACGAAAATTCCCAATAAAAAGCAACAGTTTTGCCAACAACAACAACAAGAGCAAGAAATCCCTCAACCAGTGCCATATTACATACAATGAAACGTAAAAATCGAAATCAAATCCCATTAATTTCGGCTCTGCTGCCTTCAATTACCCAGCCCCAGAAACACAGACAGACAGACAGACAGAGAGGGGGAAAAACCTAGACGAATCTTTTAAGCGAATCATCACATATTAAAGCAAATCTCCCGAGCGAAAAAGATTTCCGTATCTGCCCCGATCGGGAACTGCAGATTAAAATAGATTTATTGCTGGGAGGCAAACGCACCGAATGAAATGGTCGCTTCGGTTTTATGGAAATGATTTTGGGAGTTCGTCCATATTTGACGTTTATTTCCATCCGTTGTCGTGGAAAAATAACCTTTACGTGGTGATGGCTAAATGAGGACATTGTGTGTGTGTAATTTATTTTTATACACACATTTCTATAAACATATATACATGTATATGATATATTGAAATATACAAAAATATATAATTTTTATGTATTTATTCATATATATATATATATATATATATATATATATATATATATATATATATATATATATATATACTGTATATATATATATATATATATATATATATATATATATATATATATATATATATATTATATATATATATATATATATTATACACGTGTGTGGTAATGTAGATTGTGTGTTACCAAACTTTGATTCCCTAAAACTTGCTCGTAAAAATGGTTTCTTAAATAACTTGTTCCATAGTAGAAGACCTTTCAATATTTCTACTACAAATCCTTTGAGAGAGATAACGCTTTCTAAATGGCAGATGATCATAAAGCCAACGGTAATCACACGCGTCAGCCTACTTACTTACTGAGGAATGTTCCACTAGATACATTATGTACACACTGGACATCTCTGCAGTATACTGCAAAGTACAAATTGGACAATTTTGCCAATTGCTTAGGCTGCTAACATACTTTACATAACGGCGGACGTGCTTCTCAAATCTAGCTTCCAACGAGCGGATTTTTTTTCCCGGACGGAAAAATTTCCGCTCTTTGGGAAGCATGTATTCACACAAAAGGAGTTTCCCCGAGCAGCTTTTCTATAAACCACTAGGCTGAAACCGCGCAATTTGGCAGTGCACGCGGCTTGTAATTCACCACCGTACGAAAATTCTTTCGAGCGGCCAGAGCGTAAAGGACCTCATTGATCTTCGCCGATTTCGCACGGTATTAATCAACTCGCACGAAGAGAGCCTAGGATAGTGGATCCCTTGGAGGGAGGAAAAGCCTCCTAAATATCATATGAATCTCCTCAACTTTGATCATTGGCAATCAAACTTTCACTCTTGTACTATTCAAACAGAACTGATTAATTGTATAATCATCCCTCCGTGTGATGTATAAGTTACCATATGGCCAGACGCATGGGGTCTGCAGTGCTTCAGTCTGTATTTTATTCCAAACAAATTAAAAAGGAAGACGTAAGTCTTGGGATTTTGAAGGTGAGAGGATATAGTGGATATGAGAAGAAATTTACCAGAGCTGTTTGATCAAGGAAAATAAAGCGGTTGCCTTGGCAGTTTGTTCAGGAATAGGACGGATTGATTGATTTAAAGTTTTCAGGCATCCTGAGAATAGGACGGAACGAAAACAGGTTGTGTCTTGGGTAGAAAGGGGCAGAATTAGTACAAAGGTAGTTTTGCATTCTCTTGGGCTAGAGTTCTCTTGCTTGACGGTACACTATTTCATCTGTTTCCTTATTTCCTTTCCTCACTGGGATATTCTCCCTGTTGGAACTCTTGGGCTAATAGCATCCTGATTTTTCAAGCAAGGGTTGTAGTATAGCCAATAATAATAATAATAACAATAATAATAATAATAATAATAATAATAATAACAACAGCGCTTGATATGTCAGGAAAATCTTAGGGAAGGGTTTAAAAGCTTAAAGCCCGCTCATGAATGGCAGAGGAAAGGGACAGTGACAATGCCCTACCAAGCAGGACAATGCCCTAAAGACTGACCATATATACATATACTTAGCGCCCAAGCCCTTCTCCACCCGCACTGGAACCAAGGAGGGTCAGACAATGGCTGCTGATGACTCAGCAGATAGACCTATAGGCTCCCCCCAATCACCCCTCCTTAGCTCACATGGATGGTGAGGTTGCAAGGACCAAAGGAACTAAGGAGTTTGAGCCGGACCCCAGTCTCGCGATCACCAGGCAAGGTCGTTACAAACAGGTTACCATAACCCAAGAAGGGTTGAAAGAAAAAGAGAAAAAATGAGAAAAATTTTATGTATAAAAAACTCCTCTTACATGTTTATTTACCGGGCAAAATGAAATCTATATTCTATATTAAAAATATTTGTGGCTCAAAATTTAAAAGTATATGGGTATATATGTTTCCGTATACAAAGTAAACACATGAAAATTAGCCCTGTGATTATTTAAAACACAGGTAAACAAAACCAGTAGAAATTCTGTAATTAACATTCATCTACATATAACAAGTTATTTTCAGAGAGAGAGAGAGAGAGAGAGAGAGAGAGAGAGAGAGAGAGAGAGAGAGAGAGAGAGAGAGAGAGAGAGAGATCCCTTTTGTTTTCGACCATTTTTTAATTCCTATAGGGAATCTTAGCTTTACTGATACTATCATATTTTACTATATTCTAGTACGTCAAAGCTACACTGATCAACCAAAGAATGTTCGGCTACTTAACTTACAATGCCACCATCCGCTTTTGCAGTAGAGATGGCATCGTCAGGCAAACTCAACTACTTGAAAGAAAACGTTTTGAATGATGATACCACCAGCCAATAAGCCTTCTACTATCAAAGTATCATTCCAAAATAAAACTTTGGTCAGGAAGATCTCTCATGATGAAATGATGATCTTTGTAACAAATTGCACTGAAATCCCTTTTCACAAAATAGAAATTGTGGTGATATGGTAAATGAGACATGCATGCTGACGGGAACACAGTTGGGCAGCACATCTATGATGGGTTGTCACCTCGCTACCAAGTTAGACTGAAATACCTTCAATTATGCAAGAGGACAGGCTGCGACGGGGCAAAGGACACAATTTCCCTTTATGATGTTCTATACATGATGGCCAACTTTCGAACCATGTTCGACAGAAATCCTCTCCTACTGGAAACGTCGCGCTCGCCGGACCGGGATTCGAGTCTTGCTTAAACTCGATAGTTTCTTGTAGTGTCTGCAACCTCACCATCCTTGTGAACTAAGGATCCGGGGTTTGGGGGAGCATATAGGTCTACCTGCTGAGTCATTAGCAACTATTGCGACGCCCTCCATGGTCCTAGCATGGGTGGAGACGGGGATTGGGCACTGATCATATGTAGGCCTATATATATGGCCTGTCTGTCGGGCATTATCCTGCTAGGCCACTTTTACTGTCCCTTGCCTGAGCCATTCATGAGCGATCTTTAAAACCTTTTAACAGTTTGGAAGGAACTCTAATAGAAGCTACAATGGAGGCCACAGGATCAACCTTTGGAGAATAAAAGAAAAAATTTCAGTTCCTACCTTATGCCGGAAGTGAGGGGATAAAGATCATAGTTCCGTGCAGCATCTTATATCCCAGATCATGTAAAAAGAACACTTATAAATAATTTTCAGCAAACGTGACTAAAGAATAATACATGCAAAAGTTACAATAAGCATAAATTTATTCCTTCAAATATGAAGCAGATTACAGAAATCAAAGTAAAGAAGTGTTTATGCAAAAGGGTGCACAAAATTTATCATCTCTACAAACCATATCAATCACACACACACCTCTATATATGTATGTATGTATGTGTGTATATATATATATATATATATATATATATATATATATATATATATATATATATAAATACACCCATATAATATATATATATATATATATATATATATATATATATATATATATATATATATATATATACAGACAGACAGGCAGACAGAGTTTCATACACAAATGCACATGAACATATATATTACATATGTATGTGCATATATATATATATATATATATATATATATATATATATATATATATATATATATATATATATATATATATAATATATATATATATATATATATATATATATATATATATATATATATATATACTGTATATATATATATATATATATATATATATATATATATATATATATATATATATATATATATATATTCTTACGAAACTGGTCAACATGAAAATAGAATATTTTATTCGCATTCTTTATTTGTGTATCTAAGAGATGTATAGCCAGCTCGTAAGGCGAATTCCACACATGTAGGCCTAAGTAAATGTATGTAAATTACATAAGACTTTCGTCATTCCTTTAGTTGAATTTTCATTCAGTTCCATATCTGTAAATTTACGTATTCTAAGGAATTAAATTTTCATTTCATGTAGTTTTGTTACGAAGACTTATGTAAACTTTTTAAAAGGTATGCTGTACGACATACATGCTAGGGATTGCAGCATGTTTCCACGAGGTTGGAAAATGCATGAAGTTTCTAGACTAAGGTTTACATTTATTTTCAATAATGTGATAGGAGGTGGGCAGAGTTAGCTGAGAGAGTTGCCTTGCAAGCAACGGTAGTACCCCTTCTTCAAATTGCTAAGTTGGCAACCTTACGCCGCTATAGCCATACCCCCACGGCACGAGAATGATTTACTACAAGTTTCTAGAATGAATTAAGTTAATATATAAGGGCCTAGCAATGCATAGGAGACAGAGATCCAGCCTATCCCTTTGAAAGATCCAACGACCACCCCCTCTCTTCAGCCACTGCAAAATTCTTCTCAAACGTGAATAGTGATTTATTTTCAATGTATAGCATGTGTAGTGTTGTTTAAAATTTGATGATATTATTGGGTGACTAATTAAAAGTGAAGAGTGTTATTGCAAGTACATTTTATATGATTTATGTAATTTGGTTATAATGTGAAGTAATCTTGTGAGAGCCTAAGGATGTAAGAGTATCACTTAAGTATATGCAAGTGTAAATTTGGTTTATTTTCTAGTGTTAAAGCGTCAACTTTTTTTCATTAATAGTCAAAATCAAATATTTTTATAAATTGATTTCTAGTGAAACAACTAATTCTATAATTTATTTGAAGTGTCTCTCTTTTTGTCTTAGTCTAAAGTTTAGTTCAGATTTAATATTTCAAGTGATTTATTTTTGGTGTTAATTTTGAATTGTTAATTTTTAGAGAATATATTTATTTTTGTAAAGTGTGTATTATTCCCATCACCAATAATTATTTCAGAGCTTTGCTCATATCCCCTGACTAAGAACCGAAGTAAGAGGTTGATTTAAGAATAGTTCCCGTTAAAAGTAAAGTAATCACCCAGTTTTGTTTTGAGAGTAAAGTAAAGAGACCTTTTAGATATTCATTGTTCATATATATCATCGTCTGGGAGTTGCGTACTATTCTCAGAGCTCGGAGGTATTTCTCTTGTGTATCAGATTATGTAATATAAAGCAGGTGACTTTTGGAGCTTGGGAATTTACGTAATTCGCTAGTCGTAATATATATATATATATATATATATATATATATATATATATATATATATATATATATATATATATATATATATATATATATATATATATATATATATGTATATATGTGTATATATATAATATATAATATATACAGTATATATATATATATAATATATATATATATATATATATAATATACAGTATATATATATATATATATATATATATATATATATATATATATACATATATATATATAAATTGTAATATGAAAGTGAGCCTGTACATTTCTTATATCATGAAATATAAACAAATAAGCAGTATATAAATATAATTTCATATTCATATTCAGTTGTTATAAAGTAATTCAACGATAACACAACTATAATGGAAAATACCTATTTCAGCTTCCAGGCAAATTAATTTATGAATTTCATTTGACTTAAAAAATTCTAAATAAGTAGTTATGAAATAGATAGCTATTATTAATATAATGATTAAAATGTTTAAATCTAGCATTCGTAACTGTTGATTTGCTCCGATTTAATATATATCAGAACAGGATTTGAAGTCTATGCTCTATGTTCAAGATATTACATTATTCTAATTTATACAAAACACCCTCAATGATTCATTAAATCTCTTATAACTTCCACATTATCTTTAAAATACACACTATTATTCATAATGAAAAACATGGATAATGGATGTATTTTCATTATCAGGTTAATCAGGTCTGGAATCATTTGGTTAATTCCGTAAGACGACAATAATTTTTTCCATATTTTGAACCAGCATTATTTTTCTTTTTGGTAGGTTCAACTTCAAGAACTTTTCATAACAATTTAAAATGCATCTACAGATACATTAGCAAGATATCTATTAGTGTTAATATGACACAATTAAAATTTTTGTTTTAATTAACCTGAGTTATAATCCCTTCTGGGCGCCAAGATTATCAAGATATCTATCACTATTATTATGAGACTGCAATTGAAAAATATAAATATTTGTTTTAATCAAGCTTAGTTACAAGAGAACTCTTTTATTTTCAATGGCATAAAAAACTACTCAATAAGGATGCACAAACGTATTTCTTCACGTTCTTAAATAAGCATTGTTTAAGATCAGGGAAGAATAAAGTTTGTCATAGGAAAAATTTAATTTCAAAATATTCAAATTGCTCATGAGACAGCTTCCCATTAGATATTTAAAATACTGAACAGTTTAATATATAACAATAAATACATTTGAATCCTTCTGCCATTAAACAGTTTCAAGAAAGATGGAAAAGAAAACTAACTCATATAACTGTATTAGAACAATCATACAAAGGACATTAACCTTATAAGCCATCCTTCACGGCAGAGTTCCAGAGGATATATAATACATCACAAGGGGAAATAATTGTTGTTCTCTAGGCTTGGCACGCAGTGACAGCCACGCCAGGTCAGTGTTATACTTGTTGCCCTCATCTATATTCGAAGATGTCTCGAATTGGTTTTCAGAGACCAGGCTACAATATATATTCTCTCTCTCTCTCTCTCTCTCTCTCTCTCTCTCTCTCTCTCTCTCTCTCTCTCTCTCTCTCTCTCTCTCTCTCTCGTATTTATATGTAAATCACATTAGAGTTGACCATGTTTAATTTTCAGTATAATTACAGACAAAAATCTAAAATCTCTATCTTATTTTGTCATTAAAGATGATTAGACCATAATTTCCAATAAATACATTGAACCAATATAACAGTACAATAATGCTTACGGTAGAAGGTAAAAAATTATTAGGATGTCGTTAACATGTTATCTAATATTATATGAGAATAACAGATTGGGTCCCTAGAGATTATAAAAGAAGCAGAGGAAGGAAGAGAAGACGATGGAAATGGCTAACTAAGAATGTTTGCGGGCGTGGACTGGCACAGAAAGACCATAACAGATGCAATTGAAAGGACATGTCTCAGGGCTTTGTTTTGCTGTGTGTGTATATATGTATATATATATATATATATATATATATATATATATATATACATATATATATGTATATATATATGTGTATATGTATATATATATATATATATATATATATATATATATATATATATATATATATATATATATATATATATATATATATATATATATATATACAGTATACACACACACTATGCAACTGTTGTGCTTTGTATTATGCATGCACTACGAAAATTAAAAAAAGGAGAGGAGAACACCCTTATCTGAGAGCAACAGTGAAAAAATGGCACCGCTAGAGGTAGAATTTAAAGAGGATGGACCCTTGGGAATGAAAGAATCATGGCTGTACAAAGTACCAACTGGAAGAAAACAAATGTAATACGAGATAATAAAAAAAGATGGAGGGAGAAAGGGAAGACGGAAAGACGGCAGTGCCATTAACACTGAAAAGTAAAAGGAAAAGAAAGAATTATAGGGATGTGGAAAGAAAAAGGGAAATACAAAATAAAAACATTAAGAAGGGGGATACAGGAAAGATAAAAAAGAAATCGGTGACAAAAAAAGATAAAATGAACGTCTGGAAAAGCAATTAAAAGGAAAAAGGGGAATGAAGGAAAAATATTCTGAGTAGGAAAATACCAGAAGTAAATCACATCATCAGAAAAAAAAACCTGAAGTTCAGTAAAGCAAGGTGAGAAGATTAAAATTTGCGAGGGAAAAAATATGGAAGTGTAAATAAAGAAAAGAAATTTGGGAAAGGAAGAAACAAGACGGGAATTACTACTCCCTAGAGAAAACGTCAGGTGGAGAAATTGTCTTCCAGAGAAATTGTTTCTCAATTAAAGGTATAGGTGTAATCTACTTTTTCCTTTCTCTGCTTAAAGGTTATATTAACTAAAATCGGTTTTATACATGTGTGTATATATGTGTGTATGTGTATATATATATATATATATATATATATATATATATATATATATATATATATATATATATATATATATATATATATATATATACAGTAAATATGTTTCTTCAAAAAGGCCCATAAAAGAAACAAATGATAAATAAATAAATCATTATATTACAACTAATACACATTGGCCCTCTTCAAAGTGTATCTGGTGTATTAGTCGAAATATAATCATTTATTTATATTTCCTTTCTTTCCTTCTTGGGGCTTTTTTAAGAAATATGTTAAACTGTTCGATTACAATTATAAGTGAGATACACACACACACACACACACACACACACACACACACACACACACACACACACATATATATATATATATATATATATATATATATATATATATATATATATATATATATATATGTGTGTGTGTGTGTGTGTGTGTGTATATAGATATATATAGACACACACACACACACATATATATATATATATATATATATATATATATATATATATATATATATATATATATATATATATATATAAAGGGTAAAATCCACAGGAAACAGGAAAGGAAAAGACCAGGTACCAAGCGCTTTTGTGTATTACGTACACTTCTTCAGGGTACAAAGTGAAATAGAAAATAAAATCATACAATAAAGAAACCTAAAAAAAATTGAAATAAAAGCCACAAACTAGCAAAGCATCATCAATATGCTAAAATAACAAACAGTCGTTAACGACTTTTTAATATATGTCACGTGCAGTTTTGTGACTGATAAGTAATATATATACACACACACACACACATATATATATATATATATATATATATATATATATATATATATATATATATATATATATATATATATATATATATATATACACTAAACACTCAAGATAGTCGTAAACACAATCAGACCAAAATTGAGGAAACACTAGAGAGAGGAAAAAAACATGAATTGATGAATATAAAACTTAGAACACAGTGCCAACAAATGTTTCCTTTGAATGATGAAGATGGAAATACTATTCACAATAGGTATGGAGTGATAAAATAGTGATATAAGAAATAACTTCAATAGAAATAATGAAACACCTGAGCCGGTACCAAACATAACAGCAGAAATAAAGAAAGCATTAAAAGGCATGGGAAGAGAAGATGGCCTAACGACTGATTTTATAACAGATGGAGGAGATATCATAGAAGTAAAACTGGATGAACTCTACAACAAATGTCTGCAAGAATAATCTATACCTACAGCCTGGAAACACTTTATCATTATACGAATTCACAAAAAGGAAGACACAAAAGATCTGAAAAATTCCCACCCAATAAGTTTACTCTCCATAATATATAAGATATTTACAAACATCAAATTAATCCGAATAGAAAGACAGCTAGACTTTAATCAACCAAGAGAACAAGCAGGCTTTAGAAGTGGGTATTCAACAACAGACCATATCCATGTAATTAATCAGCTAATGGAAAAAATCAATAGAGTATGACAAACCACTAGGTATGGAATTTGTAGACTATGAGAAAGCATTTAATTCTCTCAAAACATCAACAGTAATGAAAGCCCTCCAAAAACAAGGAATAAAAGAATCTTATGTTGGAACACTTGAAGATATCTATATAGGAAATACAGCAATCCTAAAACTGAATTTCCTATTGAGAAAGGAGTTAGACAGGGAGACCCAATCTCTCCTAAATTAGTCACAGTATGCCTAAAAGAAGTTTTAAAGAATTTAGATTGGGAAAATTTAGGAATTAATATTAATGGGGAATACCTTAAGATTTGCAGATGGCATAGTTGCGTTTCGTGAATCATGAGAGGAATTACAAAATATGATCGAAGATTTTAATATAGAAAACAGAAATATAGGATTGAAAATGAATATGAGTAAAACCAAGATAATGATCAATGAAAATGCAGAGAGTCAAGAACCAAGAGTTATGGGCGATTCTATAGAAATTGTTAATGAATATACGTACTAAGGACAATCAGGCAAGTGTTTCCCCAGGACACGAGATCGAAATTAAAAGTGGCATAAGCATGGGATGGGGAGAATTTGGTAAGAAAAGAAGTGGACATAATCAGGACATTAAATGAGAATGGCAGACAACAGATGGACATTAAAGCCCCGTACACACTTGGAAACATTGTTTGGAAACATTGTTTGGAAACAATGTTTGGAAACGGTTTCCAAACAGTTTGGAAACTGTTTTAGAAAACTTGATTCCAAACAGTATGGAAACAGTTTTCAAACTGTTTGGGAATAGTTTGAAAATTATTTGTAAACTACTTCCAAACAATGTTTCCGGTCCACACCTCAGTTGTGGTCATGCCTGTGATGAGTGTAGAGGTTGCTGCAGCAGCGTCTGCATTTTATTTGGCACTTTTGATAAAGTCAAGGAAGGTCAAGAAAAAGAGAAAGATATGGGTGAGGAAGTTTTTGAAAAAGGACCCTATGGTGATTTGCTTTTGGCGGAACTGAAATTAGATGGTGGAGATTTCACCAATTCTGTTCGGATGCGCTCAAGTGATTTTGAACTACTTTTACGGATGGTGGCTCCCAGTATATCTGACGAGGATAGCTGATAAACTTTCTATAATACAAAGTTTATCAGCTATCCCCGTGAAGTCCTCCATCTTTTTCATTCTATTTTTGTAATCCACATTTGTTACATCCAACAATGTTGGGGATGAATGCAGCAATTCAATTAATTCTAGAGTTTTCTCGGCCGACCACATGGCGTTATCACTGCAAGTCTCAAGTAGATTAATTCATCGTCGCCGCGGCCGCACACACACATACACACACACACACACACACACACGCAGTGTTTCCCATTCTGTATGGGAAACAGTAATTCGTGAAATGGTGTTTGGAAATGGTTTGCAAACAGTTTGGAAACAGTTTCCAAACTGTTTGGAAACCGTTTCCAAGCTGTTTGGAAATCGTTTCCAAACAATGTTTCCAAGTATGTACGGGGCTTAAGACTAACGGAATGGGTCCATAGAGATTGTAAAAGAAGCAGGGGAAGTAAGAGAACACGAAGGATTGACGAGCTAAGAAAGTTTTCTGGCGTGAACTGATACAAACGTCATAAAAAGATGCAAATGGAAGGGCATGTCTGAAGCCTTTGTTCTGCAGTGGACTAGTAACGGCTGATGATGATGATGATATTCTAGTATAGCCGACCCGTCAATAATGACGGCTAAATATGTATAGATACACCCACACACAAATTCAACAGTTCCTACCCTTTCTTTCTTTCCTCTCAGGTACCCACTCTCACCAGGGTATGATTACTCACTCTCCCTCCTACCCGAGGGACATGGAGAGACCGAGTAGTTATATGTTTGGCAATGCCACTGAGCGTGACTGGAAATAAATATAATAATATATATTTACATTACATTATATTTATATATACATAATGGAATGCTGAGATGATACTGGAAGACAATGAAGAGACAACCAGAATACTTACAAGATTATTTTAAAGAATGGGGCATGAAGAGACAAAGTTATTTAAAGAGACTAGAGAGAAAGACTGATGAAAAGCAAGAGAGATGAACAAGCAGGATTTAGAAAAGGTAGATGTTGTACTAACCAAATTTTCAGATTGTGACATGTTGTACAGCAATGCGTACAATATAGAAATTCACTTTTGATGACATTTGTGGACTATGAAAAAGCCTTTAATAGTGTGCACAGGCCAATTTTGAGGAGAGTCTTGTCCTGTGTTATTATGGAATTCCTCTTAAATATGTAATTTTGAGGAAGTCTGTTCATGAGCATAGTAAGTACAAAGGTATTATTAGTCGATTGCTATCAAATGAATTACCAGTGAACAGTGGAGTATTCCAAGGGAATGTGTTGTCACCTATGTTGTTTATCCTCCTCATGGATTTTGTAATGCGCACAACAGTTAGAGATAGTGGAGAAGGTTTGGTCTGGATTGGTAATAGAAAATTAGCTGATCTAGAGTATGCTGATGATGCTGTCCTTATTAGAAAAACACCACAGGATTTGCAATGCTTGCTTACCAGAATGCATAAAATATCACATGCGGTTGGGCTCAAGATAATTAAAAGAAAGACATGCATGATGAGAATGGAATATGCAATGGCAGATGAAATATCATTGGAAGGAGAAAGGATTATTGAGATAGAATCATTTAAGAATTTAGGAACTATGATCTCCAATACAGGGTCATTAGAATTGGAGTTTAGTGAAAGATTAAAAAAAGCAAATCAGACAATGGCTAGGTTAAGTAAAATTTGGAAATCAATTCGGCTGAAATTACATATAAAAATCAGGCTCTATGTCAGTTTAGTGAAAACTGTGTTACTGTATGGACATGAGTCGTGGTATGACAAAGAAACAATCTCCAAAAGATTTAGTAGATTTCAGAACAAACCCCTCAGAAGAATAATGGGAGTTAAATGTCAGGACAAGGTTAGAAATGAAACTATAAGAGAGATTAATCGAATGCCATATGTGGATGAGATCATGGTGAGAGGTATTTGGAGATGGTTTGGGTATGCTCTTTGCACTCCCCAAGAGACTAGTTCACCAATCGTTTAACTGGGCTCCACAAGGCACTAGAAGAGTTGGAAGCCCAGACCTACATGGCTGAAAACTATGAAGCGTGGAGTAGCAGATGATTGGAGAAGTATTGAATTAAAACCTCTAGATAGAGACAACTGGCGAGGCCCTTTGCGTCAATAGGCGTAGGAGGAGATTACGATGATGATGATGATTATATATATATATATATATATATATATATATATATATATATATATATATATATATATATACATATATATACATATATGAGAGAGAGAGAGAGAGAGAGAGAGAGAGAGAGAGAGAGAGAGAGAGAGAGAGAGAGAGAGAGAGAGACTTGCTCTTCATTATACAGGGGATGAATTTGTGTGTGTTTTGTGGGTATTGAACCTGGAAACCATTCCGTAACCTTATTTAAATAGATAGAGTAGAATTTGCTGCTTATTTATTCAGTAATTCTTTTATAGGTGGGTGCCTAAGAAGAAGAAGAAGATGAGTTGGAGGAGGTGGAAGGGAGTGAGAAATGGAGAAGATGAGTGGGAGGAGGTGGAGGGGAGTGAGAAATGGAGAAGATGAGTGGGAGGAGGTGGAGGAGAGTGAGCAATGGCGAATAAAAGTACTGGAAAGAACCTCTTTACTATTACAAAAAACCTCCGTTTTGTTATCCAGTTATCTATCAATATTGTTGTTTCCTCCGAGATCTCTGGATAAATATAAAATAGCATTCTCTGGAATATGCCAGTAAACTCTTCCCAGCCTCAAAGAGACTTCATATTGGAATCTGGCAATATATCGATCATTATTCTTATTGAATTGTTATTTTCTACTTTTATATGTTTAAGACTGTCCAAACTCATTTTAGGATTCTTTCAGGAGAAAGAATCCCAAAATGGGTTACTGCTCACAATTTGGTAAAATTTTATATGATAATAAATAATAAATAAATCAGGTAACTAAAAAAACCCAATATCTATTCATTATCTTTTCGACATGTGATACAAAAGACTTAAACAGTGAGGTCTATTTTGAATGAAGTCAAGAGCCATAGTAGAAAAATATCTAGTGAATTTCCACTTCAAAATGAAAACAAACCTGCCTTCTAATAGGAAACTGAGAAGAGCAGAGACCTCCATTGATCACATCGGTAGACTTTAGGTTGGTGATTTTCACAAAACATCACTGGGATTCTAAAGTCTGAAAAGGGAATAGATCTGGCGAGAACAAGGCTCAAATTGGATTGGATTTATGGATTCGGCTCATGAAGCCCAACACTGGGGCCTGGGAGACCATATAACGCCCATGTGCAATTGAGGGGAAACTTCGCAGTTGAACCATGAAAGAAAAGTTTTGAGGCCTGATAGCAAAATGGATTACATAAGGCTGGAAAGAAGGTAGAGCTGTGGCAGCCTATTGGAAACGTCCCTGCCTCGCAAACTGCTGGAGGGAGTTCGACACCCGCTCAAACTCGATAGTTTCTAGTAGTGTCTGCAACCTCATCAACCTTGTAAGCTAGAGATGGGGGGTTTGGGGAAACCTATAGGTCGACCTGGTGAATCATCAGCAGCCATTACCTGGCCCTCCTTGGTCCTAACTATATGAACATCGCCCTGGACCTTCAAACCTTCAAGCTCTATCAAAACATAAAAGTGTATGGATGTGTTTTCAGATTTCAGATTTTTGAGTCAAACATTTCTGTGAAGGACAACTAAAAAGGCACAGAATCTTTGAGGCCTACTTCGATAAGCCAAGAGAACTCCCAATTATATAAGCATTATTGATTCTAAGCTAAGAGTACCGTCGTGTTGCCTGGAATATTGAGCAGGGTGAAATAAGTCTCTCTTCAAAGTTTATATATGACATATCTGTTATAACATTGTTACTAATCTTAAGATATTGTTACATTTATTATTCATTACTTCTCATATATAGGTTTTCTATTTCCTTTCCTTACCAGGCTATTTTTCCATGTTGGAGCCCTTAAGCTTCTAAGATCCTGCTTTCCCAGCCAGGATTGTAGCTAAGCTAATAATAGTAATAATCATACACATATGCATGTATTATGCAAATATACGTGTATAAACATGTATTAATTATACATTAACTCAACACAACCAAATCTATGTAGATGGATGTACGATATCCATATTCTCTCTCTCTCTCTCTCTCTCTCTCTCTCTCTCTCTCTCTCTCTCTCTCTCTCTCTCTCTCTCTCTCTCTCTCTCGTAATCTATAACTAGTTTCAAAAAGTCGATAACACCTATGAAAATATCAAAAGACGAATATATCAAAAAATACAAAAGACGTATCTGTAAAAAATAAAACATAAGTAAAAAATGGAAAATATCATGACACTGAAAATTATAAACTGCAGTTTAACGAATAAGCAATCAACAATCATAGAGAGTAATCACAAATTGATAACAGTTGCAAACAAAGAAAATTTATAGATAATTTGACAGAAAGCGGAAGAAAAATGAACAATTACACTAGACATGAAACAAACATATATACCCGACGTTTATTAGCAGCGAATGATCTAAATAGGAAATGTAACAAAGAGAAAACACGGAAATTAATAGATTGCTGTTTTTCAGACTACTCGAAATGAAAAATAATAGGAAATTATTGTGAACCACGTCAATTAACATGGATTAAATGTGGGGAGGGTTATAAATTGAAAAAATTCTCGTGGAGTGAATTTATATACTGTATGATATTTGGGTCATATGGGTTGGGGCAGGGGCAGGGGAGGCCGTTCAGATAAAATTCAATTTCATAAGCATATGGAAATATATGGCTCTAAGGTTTTCTGCACGTACAGTTGGACACAAGAATTCCTGGTACACCTTGCTTTGAAGAAGTGCACCCAGCCACAACCTTGGGGCGCGGCGAGATCTTGTGTTTAGCTCCTCCCACTACCTCTGACATCTCTCCATACACTATCTGTGTGGTTGGTTACTCGCCGCCAAGTAAGGGTGTGACAGGGTACACTTATTCGGAGCGAGATGCACCAGGGACTACTGTTGCTGCGATTACTGTTCTTTATCTTATGCACATACACATACATTCATATGCAACGTATTCACACATTCACATATACATTATGTTCTTTCGCTCAAGGATGTATTTGAAAAAAAAAAAAGGCATAAGGTAAATCTCCATATATTCTGTACTTTATATATAGACAAAACTCATCTCTTTAAGATATAAACATGTCTGCGACAGGCAAACCCAAATACCACAGACACCCTCAGTCCATCCCCCCCCCCCCCCCACCCCCTCACCATATACAATATCATTCAAATCATCTCAAGAGATCGAAATTCAATGAATAGAACAGAAAACAAACACTAAAATGGTCCAAATAAACCAATAAAGTGATATGTTTAATAGGAAACCTTTCGCTTTATTTCTCGGAGTATTTTTTCCCCTTGACCCAGCCAGCGATGATGAAGGGGACGCTCTAAAAGAGATGCTGGAACAGAAGGGATTTGGGAATTATAATAAATCGCACTTGATGTGTAGGATACAGGATATCTCGCGGAGGGGGAAAAATGGCCAATCATTTATAAAAATGGACGAGGGCGTTAATAATAACGGTGAATAACCGTTGTAATAACGAATAGGAGAAGGAGAGTGTAAGAATCAAATGGTTGGTGGTTTGAAAAATGGAGGAGAGGGAAAGAAAAAATAATGAAAAATATAAAAATGGAAATGAGAGGAAAAGAAAATGGAATGAAAAATATGAAAATGGAAATGAGGGAGAGGAAAAAACAGGCAAAAATATGATAAATGGAAATGAGAAATAAATAAATAAATAAATATATATATATATATATATATATATATATATATATATATATATATATATATATATATATGTATATATATAAATATATATATATATATATATAATATATATATATATATATATATATATATATATATATGGAAATGAGAGGGAAGGAAAAAATAATAAAAAGAAATATGGAAATGAGAGAGAATGAAAAAATAATTTAAAATATATGAAAATGAAAATGAGAGGGAAATCAAAAAATAAAATAAAAATATGAAAAGGGATACAAGGGGGAAAGAAATAACAAAATAAATATAAAAATGGAAATGACATAAAGAAAAAAAATAATAAAAAAATATGAAAATGTATATGAAAGGGAAAGAAAAATAATAAAAAAAAATATGAACAGGGAAATGAGGGACAGAAAAAAATTATAAAATATATGAAAAATGGAAATGAGAGATAAAAAAATAATAATAAAGAATAATAATGTTCCAAGTAGCGCAATGATGCAAGGAGAATGGAAGAATCAAATGGTTTGTGGTTTGAAAAATGAAAACGAGAGAAAGAAAAAGAAAAAAAAATTAATGATGTTCCAACTGGTGTAATAGTTCAGTCTTTCAGGATATTTTTCCCACTTTTACATGGAAGTAGGACAGGATTTACACACCCTTGCTTAATGGGTTCCCTAAACAGCAGTGCATATTTTCTATTTTTTATATACGAGGCAAAATGGGAATTTCATCACTTTCTGCATCCTCGTTAATAGAATTTCATCACAAACGTAATTCCAGTTTGTTTCACTTTACCCTCTTTTTGGATTTATGAATTTTTGGCTATATACTACGGCGCTGGGGCCTGTTAGGCCATTCAATAGTCACGTATACCTGTGAAGTCAAACATGACCTGTGAAAACCCCTAGAAATTGTACCATGAAGTCAAACATGACCTGTGAAAACCCCTAGAAATTGTACCATGAAGTCAAACATGACCTGTGAAAACCCCTAGAAATTGTACCATGAAGTCAAACATGACCTGTGAAAACCCCTAGAAATTGTACCATGAAGTCAAGCATGACCTGTGAAAACCCCTAGAAATTGTACCATGAAGTCAAGCATGACCTGTGAAAACCCCTAGAAATTGTACCATGAAGTCAAGCATGACCTGTGAAAAACCCTAAAAATTGTACCATGAAGTCAAACATGACCTGTGAAAACCCCTAGAAATTGTACCATGAAGTCAAACATAGAAGAGGTTGGAGAGACAGAAGAAAGGAAACCCGAACAGAGGTAAAATAGAAGGAAAAAAATGTAAGTGCAGCTGCTTTATGCCTACAGTTCACTGCAAGAGTTGCACTGTTGGCATTCCCCTTACCACGATGCTTTTAGACTTTTTGCGTCAAACAATGTTTTCCTAACTATTGGAAACGTACCTTTCTGACAATCTCTCTTTGTTTTTTAAGTAGCTTTGACTTTCGTGTCAATAAAAACCATTTCCATCAAAAGTTTTTATTTCCGTATGGGCATCGGAAATTTATATCTGGGTCTTTACTGAAGAAACGATATTTGTTTTGTAATTCTAGAACCTTTATTCTTACAAAATGTATGCCGACACATTTTCAGTAAAAAGATTACAAAATAAAATTCTCATGACTCGTAGCCTGCAATATATATATATATATATATATATATATATATATATATATATATATATATATATATATATATATCTATATATATATATATATCTATATATATATATCTATATATATATATATATATATATATATATATATATATATATATATATATATATATATATATATATATATTGTTGATGCCCAACGGTTAAATGTAAATAATGTTTGTTGTCTAGTTATCGCGATGGTTAATGTTAAGGTTTGCTGTGTGGTAGTTTGCTGGTTCGAGTCTATGCTCGGCCATATGGATTGTTTACTTGGTGTTGGGTTGTTTTAGCTAATTTACGCACAGTTCTCGGTCACGTGAACTTTATGGTAATCTACAGTGTCTTCCGGTAAACAAATGAGAAAACTTATCAGTTTAAAAAGTGATTTCATACAGAACGAATATAACGAAAGTTGGTATTTACTGAGGAATATTTGGACCGTTTGTTATAGGAACACAATTGTAAGTAAACGCCTATTATATACTGTTTTGGAATAACGGATTCATCTTTTCCCATTTGTAAACCTACATGTTACATAACGTATGCCTTTAGATGAGCCTTAATTATATTGATTTTGTGTATGACCTTTTTGTAATTAGCAGTTATACATGCATAATTTACTTAATTAAGCTTTGCATATTGTTTCTATCAGTCTTAGTTATTTAACTTAATAATTTTGTGTACATTAGCATATTATTTATACGTTGATTTCTTTTTCATTTATCCATAGTAATTGAACCACATCACGTCACTTCACATCACTCCAAGTTATGCTACATACGTCAAGTCTACATGTATAAACCCCAAACAATATAACCATATCGATGTTAACGTCATGGATCTAATAAAGAACTATATGTGCGTATCAAAATTGTGTTTCTCCATCATTCACGTTAAGCAATAGAAAAATAGTGCATTAACATCATATGTTGATGCCCAACGGTTAAATGTAAATAATGTTTGTTGTCTAGTTATCGCGATGGTTAATGTTAAGGTTTGCTGTGTGGTAGTTTGCTGGTTCGAGTCTATGCTCGGCCATATGGATTGTTTACTTGGTGTTGGGTTGTTTTAGCTAATTTACGCATAGTTCTCGGTCACGTGAACTTTATGGTAATCTACAGTGTCTTCCGGTAAACAAATGAGAAAACTTATCAGTTTAAAAAGTGATTTCATACAGAACGAATATAACGAAAGTTGGTATTTACTGAGGAATATTTGGACCGTTTGTTATAGGAACACAATTGTAAGTAAACGCCTATTATATACTGTTTTGGAATAACGGATTCATCTTTTCCCATTTGTAAACCTACATGTTACATAACGTATGCCTTTAGATGAGCCTTAATTATATTGATTTTGTGTATGACCTTTTTGTAATTAGCAGTTATACATGCATAATTTACTTAATTAAGCTTTGCATATTGTTTCTATCAGTCTTAGTTATTTAACTTAATAATTTTGTGTACATTAGCATATTATTTATACGTTGATTTCTTTTTCATTTATCCATAGTAATTGAACCACATCACGTCACTTCACATCACTCCAAGTTATGCTACATACGTCAAGTCTACATGTATAAACCCCAAACAATATAACCATATCGATGTTAACGTCATGGATCTAATAAAGAACTATATGTGCGTATCAAAATTGTGTTTCTCCATCATTCACGTTAAGCAATAGAAAAATAGTGCATTAACATCGTTCAATTAAATTGTGTTCCTATAACAAACGGTCCAAATATTCCTCGATAGTATAGTGGTGAGTATCCCCGCCTGTCACGCGGGAGGCCGGGGTTCGATTCCCCGTCGGGGAGCCAGATGTTAATGCACTATTTTTCTATTGCTTAACGTGAATGATGGAGAAACACAATTTTGATACGCACATATAGTTCTTTATTAGATCCATGACGTTAACATCGATATGGTTATATTGTTTGGGGTTTATACATGTAGACTTGACGTATGTAGCATAACTTGGAGTGATGTGAAGTGACGTGATGTGGTTCAATTACTATGGATAAATGAAAAAGAAATCAACGTATAAATAATATGCTAATGTACACAAAATTATTAAGTTAAATAACTAAGACTGATAGAAACAATATGCAAAGCTTAATTAAGTAAATTATGCATGTATAACTGCTAATTACAAAAAGGTCATACACAAAATCAATATAATTAAGGCTCATCTAAAGGCATACGTTATGTAACATGTAGGTTTACAAATGGGAAAAGATGAATCCGTTATTCCAAAACAGTATATAATAGGCGTTTACTTACAATTGTGTTCCTATAACAAACGGTCCAAATATTCCTCAGTAAATACCAACTTTCGTTATATTCGTTCTGTATGAAATCACTTTTTAAACTGATAAGTTTTCTCATTTGTTTACCGGAAGACACTGTAGATTACCATAAAGTTCACGTGACCGAGAACTATGCGTAAATTAGCTAAAACAACCCAACACCAAGTAAACAATCCATATGGCCGAGCATAGACTCGAACCAGCAAACTACCACACAGCAAACCTTAACATTAACCATCGCGATAACTAGACAACAAACATTATTTACATTTAACCGTTGGGCATCAACATACTCGACCTCTAAATCATATGATTTACAAAAAAATATAAGATGCACAACTAATATTTCATTTCATACTACAATACGTGAATAGAACATGAATAAAACAAGCTTAAGGAACGAACATTAAAACGATAAACACAACAAAATAAAAATGAGTTTGACAAACAGATATGAACTAGAAAATATATCAATGTCATATAGTGTCTCTGGATAATATCTATAACACTTGATCTTCTTTTGGAAGCAAGAGTACGAGCTTGCTCACTGGTCTGTGCAATTCGGAAGATTGGGTTCGAAGTTTGACGCTTCTCACAACGCCTCTGGAGTCTGACAATACCTCTGTTACACGTGCTAGTGGCCAATGAAGTCTTGGCGTGTTCTCGTCTTTCAGGAGCACGATGTCACCTTCCCGTGTATTTCGTTGTTGTTTGTTCCATTTGGGGCGTTGCTGCAGGCTGACTATGTACTCCTTTTTCCATCTGGTCCAGAACAAGTCCGACAAATATTGTACTCTACGCCACCTTTTTTTGGAGTACACATATTCTGGTTGCGAAGGTCCTGGTATTAATCTCTTGGGTGACTTCATATGGAGGATTTGACTCGGACTTAGTGGTTCCATGTCGTCAGGATCATCAGAACAGGTCGTGATCGGTCTTGAGTTCACAATATATTCTACCTCGCAGAGTAGCGTGCGGAATGATTCGTCATCGAGGCGAGTCCCATGGTCGAAGAATAGCGCAGATAGAACTTTCCGAATGGTACGGATCTGGCGCTCCCATACGCCGCCCATGTGCGATGCCATAGGTGGGTTGAGTTTCCAGTCGATATTCATGTACAGTAGTTTGTTTTGGATTTTGTTTTGGTTCAGATCTGACCAAGCCTTGTTCAGCTCATTCCGGGTTCCGATGAAGTTGGTCCCGTTGTCGCATCGGATTTCTTGTACCGTACCTCTACGGGCTATGAAGCGTTGCAGGCAGTGAATAAAGGAATCCGTTTCGAGACTGTTAGCAGCTTCCAGATGAATGGAGCGACTGACAAGACAGGTGAATATGACGCCGTAACGTTTGAGCTCCTTGCGGCCCTCTTTTATAATGAACGGCCCGAAAAAGTCTACGCCTGTGAATGTAAATGGTGGAGCTGGCTCGAGACGATCTTGAGGTAAGTCGGAAATTTTTTGCTCTTGGCATGGCTTTCTCATTTTTCTGCACGTTATGCATTTGTGGAGTTGACGTCGGACAGCAGAGTTGATTGAAACAATCCAAAAGCGTTCTCTAATTGCTGCAATGGTGTGATTTCTACCCGCATGGCCAAGTTTCTCATGAGCATCTCGTACGATTAGAGTGGTGACGTGCGAATGTTGTGGCAGTAGCATAGGATGTTTCACATCGGAGTCCATTGCTGCTTTCGAGAGGCGTCCTCCCACTCGCAGAGTTCCGTCGATGAGCACTGGGTCGAGACGGAATATCGTACTTGTTTTTGGTAACGAGTGTTCTCTCTTGTCTTCTTTCGTGGTTGTTTTCTTGAGTTTCTCGACCTCGTTTGCAAAGGTGATCTTTTGTATGAAGCAAACGATTGCCTTTTCAGCCTTTTGCATTATCTGTGTGGTCCTTAAATTTATAGTTTGTTCTTTGTTTTGTAAGAAAGCCAAAAATGCTATGAATACTGCTACTGCTTTCTTCAGTCTCTCCCACCTGGAGAAATATGTGATTAAAGTCATAAATGGTGATCCTTCTTCAGATGTAGTTGTAGTAACTAAAGACATTAAGTCTTCTTCTGTAACCTGCGGTTCGCTGCTGGGGTGCATCTTTGCAGGGCATTCTGAAGCCGGCATATTCAAGAAATCCGGACCTTCCAGCCAACGAGTCATGTCTGACGATATCACAGAACTTACTCCACGTGATGCAACGTCTGCTGGGTTCAAATCAGTGCTAACGTACTTCCACTGGTTAGCGTTGCTGAAGTCTCTTATTTGACGGACTCTGTTGGCCACAAACACTGGAAAACGCTTTCTCTCAGCTCTGATGTAATAAAGGACTGTCGTTGAATCTGTGTAATAGCAGATTTCGTTGAGATGGAGATCAAACTCGAGGGTCATTTTCTGTCCTAAATTTACAGCTACAGCAGCCGCTGTGAGTTCAAGCCGTGGGATAGATGTTGCTTTCAATGGAACAACCCTTGCTTTTCCGATGAGAAATGAAGTTTTCGAACATCCACCCTCGTTTGAGGTTAGGTATGCAACAGCGCCATACCCAGATGTACTGGCATCTGAGAAAACGTGCATCTGAAAAGTCGTATCTTTTGCTTGCTGTGGTAACTTCAGACGTCTCGGGATTGTTATCTTCTGAAGGTTCGGGACTTCAATAATCCATTGTTTGAAACGTTGCCAGTGATCATCAGGCACTTCGTCATCCCAGGCGAGATTGGTTTCTTTGCCGAACACTGGGTCATTGACACACTCTGCTGCGTTAATAACAAACTGGACAATGTTACCAAAGCATGAAGACCTGTTCTCGAGGAGTCTGCGGTTTGTGGCTTTTTCGCGCCATTTATTATGGAGATAACTTGGCAATTTCTGGACTACCACCTGCAGGTTCGGTGCATGATCAAGAACAGCCAGGTGAGTAAGTGTTTGCATGGCACTGAAGCATTTTAGCAAGTAATGCGAATATCTTTTCAGACATTTCCCTTCGTCTGGTTTTATCGGCTTCCACTCGTTTAGTTGTTTCAAGTATGCCAGGGATACTTTATAAGGATCACCATACTCTTGTTGTAGCAACTGTCTTGCCCGACTATATCCTTGGTCTGCCTGCATGTATATACAGCTGCTGATGAGGTCCTTAGGTTCACCGTCTGTATGCTGTAGAAGGTAGTAAAGTCTGTCGCTGCTGCTGGCTGTTCTAGAGGAGATCCTGGTGTCAAACGCCAGTATGAAGTCACTGTATTCCAGAAGATCACCGGTAAACTTAGGAACTTGCGGTGCAGGCAAAGCTAGAGCTGTGGCGATACCACTAATCTGCTGTTGTATGGTGTTAACTGGAGGTGAATTAGGCAGTGGATAGGGTGCACCAAAGTTACTGTTCACAGGTATATTTACATGCGGATACGTATACTGTTCTAGATTTGGAAACGTTGATGACTTGGCATTCGAAGCGTTGACTGGAGTTGCAAGAGTGTTAGTAACAGTCTCTGAAGAATTTCTGGGAACAAATTCTTGTGCAGTGCTGGGATTTAGACTGGGTAAGCTGGCACTATTTTCCTGGGTGACAGGGAGTATAACCTGGTTAGCCATATTGCCACCCATAGCCGTATTAGCACCTTCACTCGCACAAATTCCAGG
>NC_090766.1:59644805-59647305 GCF_036898095.1 Palaemon carinicauda | reverse complement strand
TCTTTTACTTCGCACCGTGATGTTGTGTTAAATCCGTCATTTATAAACAACTGAATCATGAGATAGATTTTACGTGGTGTCAGATTTTTTTTATTATAAATCATAACAAAATTTACTTTAGTTACTTACTACTTAATTAAATTAAAACTGTACCAAAAGTTTCTGGATATCTTTATTTGACGTCCAGCGTGCAAAACCCACGGACGCAGGTCTGGTAGGATTGGTCAAAAGCAATGTATGTATTTTCACCAAATGTTTAATTGTACGTTACATATCAAGACCGCGGACTTTCTGCTGATGTTAACCAACTGAACCCTATCAAGGCAGGTCAAATGGCCATGGTAGATTCGTAGTTTCACCAGCAAATATACACTGTGTTGGTACGGAGTTCAATTTAAGCTTAAATTTTTACTGGAACACGATCTTGCGGTCAAGAGTGGGGTAGGGGGGGTTTTGTATTGGGGCACACTGGTTTATTTGCATAGTTCCCAATAATTACTGCCTTGCTCTCTCAGGTTTTACAAGGGTGAAAATGCTAAGGCATGCCACTTTGCCTCTCCTGCTTCCTGGTCCCGTTTTAACCTTTCAATTTCAGCAACTCATAAGTGATTTCTATCAAATGTCTTTTTTTTTTTTTAATCACACTTAATTTCCAGTATTTATTTGCGTTTGTCAAGAAAGAGTATACGTCAAGTACAAAGTCCCAATCATTTATACAAAAACTTGAATAAGCTGACCATACACAACTACGATTTCTCCTTTCAAAAAGTGAGACAATATTTCAAAGACTAATTATCTATTGACTGATTAGAATAGATTCATTAATTGAGCCATATGGCTCTGTACTGAGGCCAGGGTGGCTAGTCAGACCTGAGTTACAAACTGGAGGAAAACTTGCAGTATTACTATGAAGTAAAATTTGAAAGAGGTTAGACAGCAAAATGGAAGAAAGGAAGCTAAAACGGGGCTATAGCAGAAAGCTAAAAGGGGACACTGCAAAGACTTAAGGTTTCATTCATAAGAATTCTTCCCTTTCTTCTATACCATCCCCATCCAACAAAATAAAGCACCAATAAACTTGAATTTGGTTATAATGAGTTCCCCTTTTTCCATCATTCGTTCTCCCTTCTCGGCCTCTCAACTAGATCAGCAGAGGCTTGGATTTACCAAAACCTTTCTAAATCTTCTCTAATCTACATTTCCTTCCCTCCTTTGCCCCCTTTTTCTCTACCTCCCTATTGTGAGAGTAAAAAATATCCTACTACTTTTCAATCTCTCTCTTTCCCCTATCTTCCTATTTACCTTTCTAACTGCACCAGAAGAGGTTTATAACCAGCAGAAAACATCCTACTAAGTTTCCCAACCATTCTCTCTCTCTCTCTCTCTCTCTCTCTCTCTCTCTCTCTCCTCTCTCTCTCTCTCTCTCTCTCTCTCATCCTTCGTCCTCTTCCCATCGCTACTTCAACAGCAGAGTCTTGAACTTGGCAGACAGCTTCCTTCCCCCTTCATCTCTATCCTGAACAACCCCTTTTCCCCCCAGCCCCCCCCCCCCACTCCCCACCCCATCTCTCTTCCCAATTACCTTTTTCTTTCGGAAGTTAACGTCATTAATTTTCATTAGTAGATTTGTGATCGAGGGTCCTTTTCACACACCCTGAGATCTTCAGACGAACATTTTTTTTTTTCACCCATCCAAATTTCTTCGTCCTGGAAAAAAAAAGGTAGAAGAGGAAGGTCTTGATCTACACGGAATTCGACGTAACTGGAGAATCGTGTTTAATTTCTCTTCTAGAAAGAAGCCAAGGAGGGCTTCCCATTTTTCCAAAAAGTTCCATTTGTCGCGTTGAAACTTTTTTCTAACTATTCCCCTTCTCTTGTGGTTTCCCCAACTTTAGGTTTGGTTCTGTCTTGATCACAATTTTTTTTCCTAGGAATGATATTCTCTCTCTCTCTCTCTCTCTCTCCTCGTCTCTCTCTCTCTCTCTCTCTCATCTCTCTCTCTCTCTCTCTCTCTCGTCTCTCTCTCTCTCTCTCTCTCTCAAATGAACAATGCTTTTAATACCTCGTAGTTTTCATATGAATGTAAATTTTATCTACCTTACTTTAACTTTAAAAGTGTGCCTTGCAAGCGGTAATGACACTTTTGGATTTTTGTGAAAAATATAATTTTTATTTCAGATAATAATATAAATCTTAAACACAAGACCTTTATAAATTGTTGCTTATCCTTACTTTTGTGTGGCCTCTTCGCAGACACATTTGTTTTTATATTGTGTATATTCATGTAAACTATAGCAATAAAAAAAATCTACTTTTCGTACTTAATGAAAAATGAAAAGACCTTAGGAGAAAGGCAGTTGAAAACAAAACGCAGAGGCCAAACAAAATCTAGCACCGTGTGTAGAATGTTTGATGCAGAAATAATCGAGAAATTTTCTTAATATTCTCCAGCTTTTAGAGGATAACACTGATGTAGAAATGGCCTTCCAGCCCTTGATAC
>NC_090766.1:59633224-59641805 GCF_036898095.1 Palaemon carinicauda | reverse complement strand
TTAATCCCATTACAATTGAAGGTTTAATCGCTCATAAATGGCAGAGGCAAGGAACAGGACAATGGCCTAGATTATGTATACAAATGATCAGTGCCCAAAGCCCTTTCTATGTAGCCAACACCAAGGAGGGCCAGGCAATGGCTGCTGATGGCTCAGCAAGTAGAGGTACAGGTTCCCCCAGAAGGCCCGCATCCGTAACTTACAAGGGTTGCACCATTAAAAACTATAGAGCTTGAGCGGGTCTCGAACTCCAGTTCAACAAATTGCCTGTTAAGGACGTTTCCAATAGATAACCACGACTCATAATCGATGTTGCTCGGTTACTGGTACAAACCAACAATAATTAAAGATGTCTTAGAACTGTACGCAAAACATTCGCTAACAACATGCTAGAAACTAACTTCCAAAGTACGTAAGCGCATGAGAGATTGGATCACTATTAACAACGACATATTAATTATTTCTTGAAAATTGGTTGGATTTGATAGATACTTTAGTTATTATGTAAACTGAAATTCAAAACTAAGAATAATTACGTCAATATTTGTACAACAGGCGCATTAAGTCAACAGAGCCTTGGCGTATTTAGCCAAGATTTAATTCACTGTACTTGTTCACTTCAAAGGATTGAGCGAATTAGCATTTCAATTTTCGCCCTAAATTCTGTAAACTGATATCATCGTTCGAGGTAAATCCTTCTCTCTCTCTCTCTCTCTCTCTCTCTCTCTCTCTCTCTCTCTCTCTACAATTAATTTTCCTATTATAAATGACCGTCATAAAACATCATTAATCAGTCTCTCTTCTGAGGTCCCAGGCTCCCTTAGATGTCTTTTCTATCCAAATTTCGACCCTTAAGAAGAAAGAGAAAAAGAAGAAGAATATGACATTGCATTTCATCCCGCTTTGGAAATATGACGCAGAAAAAAGACATTTTGAACTAGAAGCTTTCATCTATTTCACATGATTTCATTTGAGATTTTTTTTTATTTTGTCCCCTAATATACAGTTTGTGTGTATATATATATATATATATATATATATATATATATATATATATATATATACGTGTATATATATATATATATATATATATATACACATTACTATATGCAACCCAACAAAAATGACGGCTAATTATATTGATATGTAAACACTCCCTGATTCAACCCTTCCCACCCCCTCCCAATTCCTAACTACCTCTCGGTGGTAGCCCCTCTAAGCAGGGTATTGTGTGTGTGTGTGTGTGTGTGTGTGTGTGTGTGTGTCTGCTCCATCTGCTAGATTTATGAACAATGATTATTTGTCCTCCTGGTACCTGAAGAATTTACGTACAGGCATTCTAACGAATACACACACACACACACACACACACACACACACACACATATATATATATATATATATACATATATATATATAATATTTATATACATATTCTAACACAGATATTACATAATAATTACGAAAACTCGTCCTTCCGGGTGGTCTAGACATAGTTTTCTTTATCTAGATAAGGATTTATGTAAGTTAGGCCAAATGACAGGGGGTTGGAGTGAAGAGTTGGGGGTGAGGCGTGGGTGTTGGGGTAGGAGAGGGTGTTTAATCGGGGAAAAGATTAACAGAAGAAAGGAAGAACGAATGGAAGTATATTGGAAAGCTATAAAGTGGATTCAGTTAGGGGCCGAAAGAACGTAGCGAAGATCCTACCATAGCGCCCACAGTGCACCTCATGAAGCAAATTGATATCACTACAAATGGGTCTTTCCCCATTTAGGTACAAAGAAAATTTAAAATAGAGATATGCTTTTCTGAAAGGTAATCGTCCGGAATGGACTTAAAAAAAAAAAAAAAAAACAACATTAATGTATATCTTTATGACCACTGTAAGTATATGAACCTTTATGTACAGATACAATATGTACACATGCACAGAAACACATTTCGCTAGAAATGAGGTTGTTATTACCAAACTCTCTTCTAGACTTTCAGCTTCCACTGGTACCAATAAATAATAAATAAAAAAAGTTACAGATGAGAAATTGGGAAAAGGAATTCAAAATAGGTCATAAGGTAACATTTGTCTTAGGAAATTATTGCAGAATATTGTTTTTAAACGTCATTATTACTAGCTAAGCCACTACCTATCTCAATGATTCCAACGGGGAAAATAGCCCAGTGAGGAAATGAAACAAGGAAACAGATAGAATAGTGTACCTGAGTGTACCCTTAAGCAAGAGAACTCTAACCCAAGACACTGGAAGACCATGGTACAGAGGCTATGGCACTACACAAGTTAGAAAGCAATGGTTTTATTTTGTAGCCCTCCTATAAGAGCTGCTTACCATGGCTAAAGAGTCTCTTCTACCCTTACCAATTAGAAAGCAGCTATTGATAAAAGTACGAAAAATACATTTCGTAAAAACTTCAAAACCTGTGTTACGGTCATAAACTTAAAAACTTTAGCAACTCAACATGAGGCTTAATCGGTTCATGTATGTGTGTATATATATATATATATATATATATATATATATATATATATATATATATATATATATATATACTGTATATATATATATATATCATTCCGGTGACGCTTAGCGGCATTATCAGACGTATAACTACTCGGTCTCTTCCTGTTCCTCGGTAGGGGGAGATGTAGTAGTAATACCCTGGTGAGATTGGTTGTAGTTAGGAAGGTGGGAGGGGGTGGGAAAGGGTTGAATCTGTGTCAGTACGAGAGCGTGTTCGTGTATGTGCACACCTACACTGTTGAAAATTTACCGTAAAAATCCTGGAATAAATGTTGCCAGGCATTGGCCGTTTTAAAAACGGATATATTGACTTGAAGGAGTGATATTAATGTCACCAACCCGTAAAAAATAATGACAAATTACGGTAAAATTACGGTCGCCTGTATTTTACTGAAATACGGTCGAGAACAGTGTATTTTCACGGAGAATTTAGGATTTAAATTACGTTTTTTTTTTAACAGTGTATCTAATCATTTAGCCATCATTTCTGACGGGTCACGTAAACTAGTTATAAAGATTAAGATCATAGAACATAACTTAGCCTTTCTGTTTACGCAACAACAGGGAGTTAACCTAAAAGTTCCTCCTACAAGTTCCGAAATGGGAAAATGACGCAAATCGATGAAATAGATAGATAGATAGAAACGGAGGCTATTTGCATGCGGACCCAAAAGAGAGATATCCCAATAACAGTTTTGCCACTTCAGAAAACAGCTGTTTCAATTTCGACAAATGTTTAATGGATGTCATCTGTTTATTTTTATTTCTAATTGATATCTGGCGCAGTATTGGGGAACGCATCGCCACGTGGATTTATTTTCTCATTAATGTTTTGAAATGAAGCAAGGCCCTTGGGAAACTGGACAAGTCCACGGCGAAGTCAAACAATCAATTCTGTATAATTACACAAAATTAAACAAGCTAACTAATTATTTCTAACTTTGCCAACAAACTAATTAATTCTATTTAATTCTACCAACAAACTAAACAATTATTTTCCACTTTATTAACAAAATAATTACATTTAACTTGACCAACAAACAAATTACATCTAACTTTACCGACAAACTAATTACATTTAACTTAACCAATAGCCTAATTATATTTAACTTTACCAGCAAACTATCTAATTATATTCAATTTTACCAACAAACAAACTAATTACCTTTAACTTTACCAACAAATTAATTATTATTAACTTTACAAACAAACATATATCTAACTTTACCAACAAACTAACCAAATATTTTCAACTTTACCAACAACCTAATTATATTCAACTTTCCCAACAAACTAACTAATTATTTTCAAGTTCACCCACAAACTAGATAATCGTTTTCAACTTTACCAACAAACTAATAATATCTACCTTCACCAACAAACTAACTAATTATTTCCAACTTTGCCAACATACATCAGCCACGATTTGATTCATGTTCCCTGAGACCTTGTTTGGTTTAATATCAGCCTTAAAGCAACGAAGGCCATTTACGAGGGAAACGCATATTTACCAATGACAATTTGTTTCATGCATGGCAAATATGAGCAGTATGGAAATACACTGAATTGCTTCATTCATATATATATATATATATATATATATATATATATATATATATATATATATACATACATAGATATATATACATATATATATACATATATATGTATAATATATATAATACAAAAGCGAAATAGGAACATGTAAACGACAATTATTAAGCATGTATAAAAAGGCTAAGTATAAAAGGAAACTCATTTCAATAATACATTATGCATTATTCCCGCAAAACATCGTAAAATAATTGCATGAAATAATTAGAAACTCTGGGCTGACTGATTTGTTCAAGATATTTAGCGTTCCAGCGACTTGCCAAAAGAGGTAAATGGCACTTCCACGGTAAAATCATAAGGAATGAGGATAAAGGGTGAATTAAAATCTATTGTCTCCATATCATCCTTCACTTGATCTTCTCCCCCTAACAGTTTCGTCCCATGCCCTCCTCACTCCCTCCCCACCATCCATGGTGAGGGCACGTATTAAGGATGGATGGTGAAGAGGAAGTGAGCAGGGCTTGGGAGGAACCAGTTAGGAGGGAGAAAATCAAGATGGAGGCAGAGATATAGATGGCGAGATAAGGTGAAGGATAATAGGGCAGGAATAGGTTTGACGGAAGAGGATGCAAAGGCATCGGATAGGGTGCATCAGGCAACCGACCCTTTAATGTAAGGATAACTCTGAAGAACAAGAAGAGGCTATAGAAAATAATCGTCACCATAAAAGATAAAATTATCGAAGAAAGAGGGAAAAGTTCTTGACTTAACCTCAAAGTAGAAGTTCAATTCCCTGATTAACCCCGATCACGACGTGTAGGCAATTATCATGATCATTATTATAGTTGTTGCTGTTGTTATAAGTGAAATTCATGAATTATCAAAGTAATTCTCCTAAGATTATAAAGCCAAATGATAAGAGAGAAAACGGACGGAAAATAACAGAGTAGACCAAATAACGTTCATTAGTATACGCGACCAGTCAAAAATGGCATCTAAATATTTAGATAGGCATGCACACGCACGCACGCCTGCACACACACACAAATTCAACAATTACCATTACCTCTCACTTTCCTAACTACTATACATCCCCCTGGTTCGGCCATTTGTGGGAGATGGTTTCCGAGTGTACCGCTTTCACTAGGGTATGACTACTCTCTCTCCTTCCTGCCACTCATCGTGAAAGAAAAGTTATACATACATATATATACATATATATATACATATATATATATATACATACATTTATTATAGATATATACATATATACATATATATATACATACAGTATATATATATATATATATATATATATATATATATATATATATTATACACACATATATATATATATATATATATATATATATATATATATATATATTATATATACACATATATTATATATACATATATATATATATATATATATATATATATATATATATATATATATATATATATATATATATTCAGATACTTATTCTACTGTATATCATATAGCGGAGCATTACAAAGGCATTCGTCAGGCTTCTTTTGCATACAAAATGTGTTAAAAAATTTGCGGAGAACATTATCGAAACTTCCTATACGTAATGACTAACCTCGCAAGTAATTATTACCTCGGTTATAACTAATTGTAATAACAGCAATTTACCGCTTCATTTCATCAATGAAATTAGTGTTGATTAGGACGATAATGATGATTACAAATGCTATGCCGTGAAATTTTTTTCCCATCGGGCAATTAGGAATTTAAGCCGATATGCCCAAGAACACCCAGCCATAATTCAGACGTGAGCAAAGCAATTAAAACATGGTGTGTGACGACCACGCCAGTCAGCTTTGCCTAACTGAAAACTGATAAAATATGATATCCGTGTTGTCCCATGACTAGAAATCCCATGAATGATAGATATTAATATTACGAGTAGAATGAAATCCATTAATAGAAATCAAATGAAAGCTAGAAATAAAAAATACAAGTAGGCTGACATCCATTAATAGAAATCAAATGAAAGCTACAAATAAAAAGTATGAGCAGAATGAAATCCAAAATGAAAAAAAGAAATAAAAAATACGAGTAGAATGAAATCCATTAATATAAATCAAATGAAAAATAGAAGTAAAAAATACGCGTAGAATGAAATCAATTAATAGAAATCAAATGAAAAATAGTAATAGAAAATACGAGTAGAATGAAATCCATTAATAGAAATCAAATGGAAAATAGAAATAAAAAATATGAGTAGAATGAAATCCATTACTAGAAATCAAATGAAAAATAGAAATAAAAAATAAGAGTAGAATGAAATCAATTAATAGAAATCAAATGAAAAATAGTAATAGAAAATACGAGTAGAATGAAATCCATTAATAGATATCAAATGAAAAATAGAAATAAAAAATACGAGTAGAATGAAATCCATTAATAGAAATCAAATGAAAAATAGAAATAAAAAATACGAGTAGAATGAAATCCATTAATAGATATCAAATGAAAAATAGAAATAAAAAATACGAGTAGAATGAAATCCATTAATAGAAATCAAATGAAAAATAGAAATAAAAAATACGAGTAGAATGAAATCCATTAATAGATGTCATATGAAAAATAGAAATAAAAAATACGATAGAATGAAATCCATTAATAGAAATCACATGAAAAATAGAAATAAAAAATACGAGTAGAATGAAATCCATTAATAGAAATCACATGAAAAATAGAAATAAAAAATACGAGTAGGGTGACATCCATTAATAGAAATCAAATGAAAAATAGAAATAAAAAATACGAGTAGAATGAAATCCATTAATAGAAATCACATGAAAAATAGAAATAAAAAATACGAGTAGAATGAAATCCATTAATAGAAATCAAATGAAAAATAGAAATAAAAAATACGAGTAGAATGAAATCCATTAATAGATGTCAAATGAAAAATAGAAATAAAAAATACGAGTAGGGTGACATCCATTAATAGAAATCAAATGAAAAATAGAAATAAAAAATACGAGTAGAATGAAATCCATTAATAGAAATCAAATGAAAAATATAAATAAAAAATACGAGTAGAATGAAATCCATTAATAGATATCAAATGAAAAATAGAAATAAAAAATACGAGTAGGGTGACATCCATTAATAGAAATCAAATGAAAAATAGAAATAAAAAATACGAGTAGGATGAGATCCATTAACAGAAATCAATTGAAAAAATAGCAATAAAAAATAGGAGTAAAATGAAATCCCTTAATGGAAAACAAATGAAAAATAAATAAAAAAAATACGAGTAGGATGACATCCATTAATAGAAATCAATTTAGAAAAAAAAATAGAAATAAAAAATACGAGTATGATGACATCCATTAAACAGTGATTGAAATTTAAAAGGCTTCCGGTGAAGTGAAATGGACCGTGGTTGCATGTGAATAAAGCAGAGAGCTTTGTGACCTAAAATGATTGTGAGCAAAAAAAATATAATTGCATGTCAAGTGAAGTGGTTGTATTTGAGTAATAATGGTAGTGTGTGGAGTAAAATGGTGGAATGTGAAAAAAATTAATCTTGTGTGAAGTAGAATTATTGTAACTGAGTAAAAATGGCAGTGTGTGGAGTAAAATGGTTGTACCTGAGTGAAGAAAAATAATCTTCAAAGTGAAATGGTAGTATTTGAGTAAAAATGGTAATGTGGAGTAAAATGGTTCTATGTGACTGAAAAAAAAAATCAATCTTCTGTAAAGGGAAATGGTTTCATTTGAGTAAAAATGGTTGTGTATTGGAGTAAAATGCTTAAATGTAGGTAAACAAAATTAATCTTATGTGAAGTGAAATGGTTACATTTGAGTAATAATGGTAGTGTGGAGTAAAATGGTTGCATGTGAGTGAAAAAATTGATCTTATGTGAAGTGAAATGGTTGTATTTGAGTAATAATGGTAGTGTGGAGTAAAATGGTTGCATGTGAGTGTAAAAATTGATCTTATGTGAAGTGAAATGGTTGCAATTGAGTAAAAATGGTTCTGTGTGTGGTAAAATGGTTTTATGTAAGCAAAAATTTTCGTTACCCAGTATAAATGATGGTAGAATATGATGGGTGTTCGTAAAGGGGTATGAGGAAATAATTTGTTAGTGAATACCACGCGCTCTCGTGAAGTGAAATGACTCTTTGTGAAATGATTGTTCGCGAAGAAGAACGGTTGAATGGCAAATGAATTGGCTCTTTAGGAGAATGAATAATCAAATGTTCATTGAACTGTTTCTTATACGGAAAGACGTCGTAACTTATTCGCATAATTTCGCTCTTGATAGAAGCTGTCAAATCAGCATATTGAAACGTCCAAACTGGTGATTAAACACATTCACGAACAATGATTCATAAATAATTGAAATTGAATTAGGAAGTAGTTTTCTTTACTAAATAATTTGGAATACGATTTGGCGCTGGGGCCCGGCAGGCCATTCAGCAGCACGGTGGTACATAAGAAAACGTT
>NC_090766.1:59625724-59628224 GCF_036898095.1 Palaemon carinicauda | reverse complement strand
CTGTCCTATGCTTCATTTAAATATACAGATATATACGTATGTATGTATATATTATACACACATACAGTATATACATGAGCAAATAATATATATATGTATAGGTAGTAAAGCATGTGATTGGATAAGAAATGAAGTGAGCGACTGGTTTCCAGTGAGAGTGGAGCTGAGACAGGGATGTGTGATGTCGCCATGGTTGTTCAATTTGTTTGTTGATGGAGTGGTGAGAAAGGTGAACGATAGAGTGTTTGGTCATGGATTGAAACTGATAGACGAGAGTGATCATGAATGGGAGGTAAATCATTTGTTGTTAGCAGATGATTCTGTACTAGTTGCAGACTCTGAAGAGATACTTGGTCGTTTAGTGACATAGTTTGGAAGGGTATGTGAGAGAAAGAAGTTGAGAGTTAATGTGGGTAAGAGTAAGGTTATGAGATGCACGAGAAGGGAGAGTGAATGGAGAGTTACTTGAGGAAGTACTGTAGATCAGTTTAAGAACTTGGAGTCTGTTGTTGCAGCAAGTGGTGGAATGGAAGCAGATGCACATCAGAGAGTGAATGAAGGATGCAAAGTGTTGGGGGTAGTGAAGGGAGTGGTAAAGAATAGGGGGTTAGGCATGAATGTACAGATCTGTAAGAGAAAGTGATTGTACCAACTGTGATGTATGGATCGGAGTTGTGGGGAATGAAAGTGACTGAGAGACCGAAATTGAATGTGTTTGAGATGAAGTGTCTGAGGAGTCTGGCTGATGGATCTCGTTTAGATAGGCTTAAGAATGAAGTAGTGAGGGTGAAAACGAGTGTAAAAAACGATTTAGCATCTAGAGCGGATATGAATGAATTGAGGTGGTTGGGCCCTGTTGAGAGAATGGATTGATTGATTGATTTAAAGTTTTCATGCATCCTGACATCTAAGTGAGACAATGGAAAGTGGCTGTCTGCTAAAGGTGATGAATGCATGAGTTGATGGAAGAAGGCCAAGGTTTGAGTGGATGGATGAAGCGAAGAAAGCTCTGGGTGATAGGAGGATAGATGTGAGAGAGGCAAGAGAGCGTGCTAGAAATAGGAATGACTGGCGAGTGATTGTGAGGCAGTTCCGGTAGGCCCTGCTGCTCCCTCCAGTCACCTTGTTGGCCGCGGAGGTAGTAACAGTAAGGAATTCAGCGTGTGAAACTTCTGATGGATAACGGCAGAGGGTGGGCTGTGGCACCCTAGCAAAACCAGCCAAACTCGGCGGAATCCCTCGTCAGTCTGGGAGCAGCAGAGAGAGGGAAGGTCTCCTTTTGTTCCTTTGTTTTGATGTCGGCTACCCCCCCAAATTAGGGGAAGTTCCTTGATGACTATATATATATATATATATATATATATATATATATATATATATATATATATATATATATATATATATATTATTTGCTAATATGTATATACCGTGTGTATATATGTATATATACATATATCATGTGAGTTTAAAATTCAGTTTCTTACCTTATTTACATGACTTTTACTTACATATATCAATTAATATATATATATATATATATATATATATATATATATATATATATATATATATATATATATATATATATATATGTATATATACACACACACAACAAATACAGCCGTTTCCTGTCCAAAGCAGAACAAAGGCCTCTGACATCCTTATTCAAGTCTGGGGTTTAACTAATTCATCACCTCGCTGGTCACTGCGAATTGGTGGTAGTGGGAGACTTTAGTCTGATCGATCGCAGGAAACCAACCTAGTATGGATGGCCCTGACTCGTACAGCTTTGCTGATCAGGGGGATAAACAAACCCTTTCACCACGTTACGGTATCCCCACTTAGAAAGCGGGGAAAACTGTCCAAACTCCCGACATGTGATATGTCTAAGGCCTTTGTCCTGCAGTGGACTACAAACAGCTGCATTAGTTTTGGATATTTAAGGATATCGTTAAACATTTTGTGACTCGCATAATCTTATATCTATCCCCTTTCTAGTATCTTACCCTCATAAACATATAGATGTTTTTCCACCCTCATCTCTCTCCCTCTCTCTTTCAATCTCTCAGGAATAAGTAGCATTTGTCCCTCTTCCAAATAATTTTCTTGATGGGAAAAGCATCAAAACATTTTCTTTCGACACAGCCATTTATCTCTTCTTCAGGAAAATATCGTGATTTATTATCGGGTCCATCTCATTTCTTTTTTCTCTCTTCTTCGACATAATTTAATCTTAAGGATTCATCCACTAAGTTTTATAGCCTCCATTATGACATTAATCAATTACAAATTTTATTTCTTTTTACTCCCCAGAGACAGATGTATTAAGTTATTTGACTCTTGTTTCAGGATTAATGTATCTAAAGATGAAGATTCCTTTTACTCGTGCTACATTAAACGATTCTATTTTATATATCATATATCCTTTATCTCAAACTATAATGTTTGTGTTCAAAATTTATATATCACATTGTGTAATGAAGTCAAGTATTTGTTTGTT
>NC_090766.1:59608224-59613224 GCF_036898095.1 Palaemon carinicauda | reverse complement strand
ACACTCCACCACCTTCGCTTTGGTCTCCCTCTCCTTCTCGTTCCCTGTACCTCCATTTCAATCACTATACTCCCAATATACTATATTATCTTCTATTATCTCTAACTGACAGTCCTCTTCACCCAGCCACTGAGAGGGGCAAGCCAGCCTCAACTTGGTGCCGGTCCCAAGACCGGGTAAATGGGGAGGGTTGGCGGCAGGAAAGTAACGGCCATTAAAAATTAGCCAAAGCAACTATGGTCAGTGAGTATAAGCTTAAGAGAATGTTAGTTAGAGATAACAGAAGAAAATATAAATCCATAGGAAATACCATACCAACATCAGTTGTATAAAAATGTAAAGAAAAGTCATTTATAAATGACCTATGAAAACATTAGAAGGCAATTCCCATAAAAAGGTAAAAAACCAAACAATAAGACAAAAGCAGACACACAAACAAACCGAAGAGCAGTAAATTAAACATCAGAAACTGAACAAATGCAACTTTTCCTAAAGAAAAAATCTCAGTAGTTTAAGCTATATACGCTAGATCAATGAGTAAAATATTAGAGGTAATCGTAAATATATACAAAAATAAGCTAAAATATAAGAAAATCAAGAGGCTATTACCTGACTTTGCGTATAAAAAGCGATAAAACAAAAACACGAAAATAAATAAGTTAAAAGGTCTATCCATTGTGAATGGAAAACCGGGATCAAAGTGAAAAATGCTGGCAATCAAAAAGGAAGCTGAAACGAACATCGGCGAGAAGGAAGTCCTCTTAAATTCCGATAAATTGCCGGCGGCAGAAAAGCAGCCAGTTCGACTCTAAACGAAGAAGAATAATGCTGAGGGAAACAATGGTGGGGAAATCACACACGAGAGAGAGAGAGAGAGAGAGAGAGAGGAGAGAGAGAGAGAGAGAGAGAGAGAGAGAGAGAGAGACTTTATTCCTAATTAAAATGAATCCCCCGAGAATTTGATTTTTACTAAAATGGGGTTTCCATTTAAGTAATTTTAACATAATATTTCGAATGTTAACATTGTGGTGAAAAAAGGACATTTTCCATTCATAAATTAATGTAAAGGAGGTCCGAGACATCAATACATTTTTACTTATTATTTTGAATATTAAAATGTTGACATTGTGGGAAAAAATTTTCATTTTCCATTCATGACTTAATGTAAAGGAGTTCCGGGGCATTAAAACACCTTTACTTATTATTCTAAATGTTAATATTGTGGGAGCCAAAAGACTTCAATATGAACACTATACAAACAAAGTTTTTGGATAGGACAGACACATGAAATTTAGGCCTTAGGCCGCAGCACCAATGAACTGTTATGCAGTACTAAATACCACATGAATATTTTCCCTTCAACCTCTTATTATAAAAAGAAATTATAATAAATCAGAAACATATACTTATATTACAAGAATACTTTTTTCTTTGTATACAAAATTATAAACAAAAGACGCAACAAATTGTAACTAAGACAAAAAAAAAAAAAAATCCGAAAGGTTAATTTTTTTCCTTGACCCTCTTATCCATTTTTTTTTTTTATAAATTAAAGAAATTTTACATTAAAAAAAAAAGACTTTCTTCCTTCAACGTATAAAAAAAAGACTTTCTTCCTTCAACGTATAAAAAAAAGACTTTCTTCCTTCAACGTATAAAAAAAAGACTTAAGACTTAACAATGTGTAACCAAAAAAAAAAAAAAAAAAAAAAAAAAAAAAAAAAAATTACACGCCAGCTATTGTTTACTTTGGTTCCATAGGGCTTAATCATTTATCCAAGTATTTCCGTCATTCGGTGAACGTTGGTAAAGCAACCCAGGGCGCCCGTTTAGGCATTCCCTTTCATCAGTTCGGCGCTTCGGAGTTATTTATATATGTCGGTTTCGGATGCTAGGCCAGGCAACGCTCTGATTTTCCGGAGCCAGCCCAGATAAGTTCGTTTCAAAGTTTTAATGATGGAATTTCTGTCCGCGCGCGAACACACACATACACAATTTATGTATGTGTTTTATATACATATTAATAAATATATAAACAGAGATAAATATACAGTATATCATATATACATATTATATATATATATATATATATATATATTTATATATATATATATATATATATATATGTATATATGATATACTGTATATATATATATATATATACATTTATACATACATATATATATATATATATATATATATATATATATATACATATATATATATATATTTATATATATATATATATATATATATATATATATATATATATACGTATAAATACACATACACACGTATGTGGGCGCAATTTGGAATGTGTATAGCATTCTCCAGAAGGAAAAATTGATAAGTTGATTACAGTCAGCGTTTTCATCTCAAGGACATGATCAAAGCACCAATGAAACAAAAACACATATATCTCGTATTTCTGCACTCCTAATATTCTTTATAAAACCAAGAAAACTTAAAAAAAAAAAAATATCTAATTAATTATAAGACATAAATACCTTGAGAACTATTCCTTAAATTAATAACAAATACCAGTTTAACTGAATATTGCTAATAAAATCAAATATAAATCAATAGATTTAAAGCAGTGGAAATTAGGGTAGCCTTGTGTATGGGCCCTTTTACCCAAGACTGCAAATGGCCCTGGTAGGGGAATATAACACATCCTATGGTTTGAGACATTAGTTATGTGGCCAACATTAATATAGCGCCTAAGATCCCAAATATCCAAAGTACTGACATCCGGAAACCGAACAAATTAACGCTACGTTATTAACATAGATGAACAGATGATGCGTTGAAAACTATACTGAGTAAGTGCTGGCCAAGTAATACTCTTCCTTGGGGAAATAGTCTTGAGTGATCATCACTAATACAGCTAAAGATTCAAGGCTTAATAAACATAATCCATAGGGCCTTTCATTACCTCTACATTTTTTACATGTTTAAACGGTTGCGGTGACCTATTGGAAACATCCCTGCTTGGCAATACGCTGGACTGTGGTTCGATACCAGCTCAAGCTCCATAGTTTCTTGTCGTGTCTGCAACCTAACCATCCGGCTGAGTCATCAGCAGCCATTGTCTGGCCTTACCTGTCCTAATTTGGGTGGGAGAGGGGCTTGGGATCATATGTAAATATATTATAGTGGTGTGTTTCTAAGGCATTGCCACTATCCCTTCCTCTGCCATTCATGAGACCTTTAAATATCTTCTTTTCATAGGCCTAAGCGATAATAATTTCTTACAGTTGGCTACGCCTGATCAAACCTTCTCTAGACGACTCCGTTTGTGATTAATTAATCGCAATGTAGTTAAAGATAGTATATAGTTTGGATACCCCTTTCATCTCGCATTTAAAGGCAAACAGAACTCCATTAGCCTAATTATCTTTTAGTGGCTGAAGTATCTCTGGTAAAGTATACAATTCAATGAGTTTCATGCACCAATTCTTCGTTGCACTAGTTTTAGCATACTTACACACATGTATATATATATATATATATTATATATATATATATATATATATATATATATATATATATATATATATATATATATACACACACTAATAGATAGATAAAGGAGAGAAATATTTCAGGACCGAATAGTCCACAATTATTTCACCCACTATTATTTTCTTCTCTCGCACATCCGACAGCAAAACTCAAGCACCCAACTTTGTAGCAGCAACTGAATTTAGAATTTAGAACATAAATACCATCACTAACAGAGGAAACCGACCCTTAAGCTCTTCCTCCACAGGGGTCCATTTCGCGTACATGCTGGGAACTTGCAAGAGCGCCACCAGAAATTAATGGTATGGGACCAATCATTGATTCCAAGCCTTAAAATGGACAAAAAAAAAAAGTGGCAGCAGATGTTAAAAGTTTTCGGCCAGCGTGACAGCCTCCTCTACAAGAGGACAAATTAGCCTCCAATTCGCCTGGGATGAAAAGGAACATTAGGAGGTTTTGAACAAAACTCGCAAACATGTTTCTTTTCAAACAGACTCGGGTAATTGAAAAGCTTTGGCGATTTTTACACTTTTTACTTACGTTGGTTGCAAGGCTTTTAGCAATGGTAGACTTTATTAAGGGCATCGAATGGAAAGCGTCATTTCAAAAGAATTTTCAAAGAGAGAGAGAGAGAGAGAGAGAGAGAGAGAGAGAGAGAGAGAGAGAGAGAGAGAGAGAGGGGGGGGGTTAAAGATTGAATAGATTTTCTCCCAAAAATTACATTTGTAGGAAAATGTTGTTTAATAGCGTTAAATAATCAATGTCAGACGGTTAGCTCTTTTCAAGAATAGAGGGAAGCTGGGAATAGAAGAAGCAACGCTTGCAGAAATGAACAGTGCTTACAACTTCTCTCTTAACTAAAACCGGTTGCCATTCTACGTAATGCTATTTTTATAAGAAAGAATTGGACCAAGCATCTTTAACTATCGGGGCCCTTGGGCTTGTGAAAATCTGGTTGATTTCTAATAATAATAAAAAAAACTAAAAAACAAAAATAGTAATAACAATGACAATTAGAATGATGATGATGCCAATAATAATAATAATAATAATAATAATAATAATAATAATAATAATAATAATAATAATAATAATAATAATAATAATAATAACAGCTTCAGCAAAATAATATTAAATTTCTGAACATAATATCAAATGGTTAAAAAAAGACTGAATTCATAGACGACTTTTAGTTCCTACCTACTCCCTTTGAATTTCCTTTTTGCATTAATCAACATCTATTTGTTAAATAATTTGATGAATATAAAATGTATTATAAAGACATCAGGCTAACATAAATATAGAATTATGAGAGGACTTTAGGAATGTTTCAGATAAGTAAATGGAGGAGCATTATTTTTCTGAAAATCTTCAAGCATTATCATAAGACTTTAAGAATGTTTCAGATAAGTAAATGGAGGAGCATTATTTTTCTGAAAATCTTCAAGCATTATTAGAGGGCTTTTCTTCAAGCA
>NC_090766.1:59565724-59603224 GCF_036898095.1 Palaemon carinicauda | reverse complement strand
TTCCTCACTGGGCTATTTTCCCTGTTGGAGCCCCTGGGCTTATAGCATCCTGCTTTTCCAATTAGGGTTGTAGCCTAGCAAGTAATAATAATAATAATAATAATAATAATAATATTGTGACCTCACTTAATACAAGTTACATTTATAATCGTCGGTATGTCTGCTTTAATGATCTTCCATCTCCAACAACATTATTAGAGAATATTTGGTGGTGCCATTTGTATGGGTAGAAACTTTCTAAAAATGGTTCAACCCCCTTTCCCCCATAGGTGACAAAAATACAATATATATGCAAATGTGTAACTTTTAAAAACGAAGGAAACTTGAGACTCCAATGGATTTCAATGAACTTTTCGACTATAAGCAATTACATAACATTATTTGATAGCGCTATCTCTTTCTCTTTCCACTTTTGCTATTATTCAATTTATGTATTTGGGTACAAATTCTGATGAAGATGAAAGCATAAATACTTTTCTTCGAAGGATCAATTCTAACAAATTTAAATTAGAAAAAAATTATATAATAAATCTACAAACAAAAAGAAGAGAAAAAAAAACATTATTAGGCTTGGCTTTCTTCACTCAAGATTAAAGTATAAATAATTTTCTTCATCGGAAACATCTCTGCATTGTTCTTTGGGACAACCAGCCCACTTAGTACAATCTAGTGTCATTTAATATGTTAATCTAGGTCGTTGGCTGTACAACCGTTTCATATCGTTTTTGTTCCAGGGAGTTGTATAAACCTTTCATATAACCTAATATATATATTTCATCCATTGTGATCTTTAATCATCAGTATAATACAACGCGATTGGTTGGGTTTTTACATCCTTCAAAAGATACATCAATTTCGCATCCCATTGGATTTTACCCATCAAAATGTTGCATCCCTACCACATCCGACTGGGATTTTGTTCCTCAATAGGACCCTTGAATCACATCCAAATAGGGTTTTGTCCCTTCCAAGTCCATATATTGGGTTTTACCCATCAATATGATACATCCCTTTCATATGCGAATGATACATCTTCATATCATATTGGGTTTTCACACATCAAATCAAAATATATCATTTACATCAGATTAGGCTTTTCTCATTAATTTATACATAAATTTCCCCTCCAATTGTGATTTTCTTAATCTAAATGAGGTTCATTTCCCATTTCATGGGATTTTCACCAATTTAAATTATACATCTTTCTAACATTCGAGAGGGATCTTCCCCATTTATATCAAAATGATACAACCCTTTCACATCAAACAAGCTTATTGCCTATTACATCCGACAGGGTTGTGGTGGCCGATGTGGTAACATCCCTGATTGGTGAACACCAGACTAGGGTTCCAGTCCCACTCAAACTCGGTAGTATCTTTGGTCGCTGCAACATCATCATTCTGAGCTAAGAATAGGGGGTTTGGGAGAGCCTATAAGTATCTGCTGAGTAATCAGCAGTCATTGCCTTGCCCTCCTTGGTCCTAGCTTGGGTAGAGAGGGGGGCTTTGACCCTGATCATATGTGTATATGGTCAGTCTATAGGACATTGTCCATGCCCCAGCCATTCATGAGCGACCTTTAAACCTTCAAAAAGGGTTATTGCCCATCTAAATGGTACATCGAATTGGAGCTTTGCCCTTCAAAATTATACAATCTTTTCACATACGTTGAGGGTTTTCCTATTAATATGACAAATTAGTTTCACTTTTGATTAAATTTTTGACCATCGATATTTTTCATTCCTTTTAACATCCGATTGGTATTCTAACCATCAAAAGGATAAATCCCTTTCACATCCAATGGTGGTTTGCCCATATAAGTTATGGATTATTTCCAAATCAGATTTACTTATTTATTTTTATTCCATTTTCTTTTTCTTTTTTTGCCCACCAAAAAGGATAAATAAATTTCCCATGTAATTCCTCAAGCAGGAATCAAACCAGCTTAAGCAAAGCAAGCATTTAGATATTTAAAGCAGACTACGTAAATTTTCAACGCGCATAAATTGGGATATGTTACAAGCATAATTTTACTTTCACTGCTTTCGTCGTTAAGGTGTTTTTTTTTCTTTCAAAGCTCTCGGCAATTCAGACGTTTGCATTACATAAAGGGGGAACTATTCTTGGCACCTATTCTATTATAAAAAAAAAAAAAAAAAAGTGCAACTTTCCTCGTGCAATATGGATAAGTGCATCGTCGTGCATTCTTTATATTATTTTTATTTGCTAAAGCTATCTTTATAAGAAGTTTGATGTCTCTGTACAACGATGTCCAAACTTACGGTGACTTTGACCTTCAAAATTTAATCATTTCCAGCTTTTTACATAACAGTTAATCCCTGCAAGTTTCATTACTCTACGATTAAAATTGTAGCCAGGAAACTCTTCACAAAAAAGAAACACACACACACACGCACACATAAATAGGGGGTAAAACATACCTCCTTCCAACTTCGTTGGCGGAGGTAACAATATTTAACCTTTTGAAATATAACAAACAATACAGTAAAATTGCAGTAAAACAATACTAAAACAATACAAAATGTATTGAATAATGCCGAAATAAACGTTATTGCTATAATAAAGAAACTCTTCTATGTGACATCCGTTCCATAGAGCATTTGAAACTATTGCTCTAGTCTTAGTAGAAGAATATAAGCACAAAATCATGAAAATTCTAAAATATACTAAAACCAACCTAAACAATATGGACTAAAGTGATAAAAAATTTGCGTGTGTAGATATATACATACATTATATATATATATATATATATATATATATATATATATATATATATATATATATATATATATATATATATATATATATATATATATTATTTATATATATAATATACATATTTATATCATATATATAATATATATATTATATATAATATATAAATATATTATATATATATATATATATATATATATATATATATATATATATATATATATATATATATATATATATATATATATATAATGGCACCGAATAAAATTTTACCCATAGATTTTTTTTTTCACAAAATCGATAACTCAGAAGTCACAGATGAAGATATTTAAAAAAAGCAATATTTCATTCCTATCCAATCTCTAGGCAGTCAGTTGCCCTCAATTTAGAATCCATTCGAGTTTGAAGGACTCACAGGATTCAAGTTAATTCCTCAATTAACTATAATTAGTTCTCGAGTCCCGTCAATACTTACAGTTAACTGGCTGCTCATTAATGCACTCCTATATTGGGAAGCAACTGAATTAATGAAAGAGAGAAGGTAGGGGGCAAAAAGCCATTTATGCTTCCTCGGTGCGAAGAGCTCTTCAGATATGTCAGGGAATGCCACTCCAGAAGGGGACGTCGAGAGATTTAAACAAAAAAAGAAAAACCTAGGGTTATATTTCTAGGTATTTCATTCAGACTCCAATGAATTTCAAATAGCATTAAGTCTCGCACATTTGCAGGGTTCACCCTTCATTCCACAGTTTGTTTACTCCTTATATATAACGACAGAGAGAGAGAGAGAGAGAGAGAGAGAGAGAGAGAGAGAGAGAGAGAGAGAGAGAGAGAGAGAGAGAGAGAGAGAACACTGATTTTCTTTGTGCTTTATTATTATTATTATTATTATCATCATTATCAGTAGTAGTAGTAGTAGTAGTAGTAGTAGTAGTAGTAGTACACTTAAGCTACAACCGTAGTTGGAAAAGCAGAATGCTATATAAGTCCAAGGGCTCCCACAGGGAAAATAGCCCAGTGAGGACAGAAAATAAGGAATAGATGGAATAGTGTGCCTGGGTGTACCCTCAAGTAAGATAACTGACCCAAGGCTTTAGAAGACCATGGTACAAAGGCTATGGCACTATCCAAGACTAGAGAATGGTTTGATTTTGGAGTGTCCTTCTCCTAGAAAATGTAGCTAAAAGTCACTTTTCTACCTTTACCAAGTGGAAAGTAGCCACTGAACACTGGCAGTGCAGTAGTTAACCCTTTGAATGAAGAAGAATTTTTCTGTTATCTTATTGTTGTCAGGTGTATGAGGACAGAAGAGAATTTGTAAAGAACAGGCCAGACTATTCGGTGCGTGTGTAGGCAAATGAAAAATGAGCAGTAACCAAGGAGGAATCCAATGTAATACTGTCTGGCCAAGCTAAGGACCCATTAACTCTCAAGCGGTAGTACCTCAATGAGTGGCTGGTGCCCAGGCCAACAACTACCTGTTTCCTATACCATCTATAAATCATGAGATAAAAAAGGGTAAATATTTTCCAATCTCCACAGATACCAACATTTGGACTCTACGAGTCACCTTTGATCTTTATATCATTCACAGCCATTCTTCTATACCCCAAAACGTTCAAGATACCTTATTCTCACTGTGAGGCACTTTGCTCTAAAGATCATTCATGATAATTTCTGAATTACCTCAAAAATATTTTGCCCGAAACTCTAACAAAATACAGATACACATTAAAATAGAACGTCAATTGACTCCTATTCAATATCCAAGAAAAAGAAAAACTGTCAAGTCATGCCATTGTTAAAAATCTGCTGGAGAAATCACTGAAAATACCAAATCCTCCAATAAAACTAGTGTACGCGACACGTCAAGAATAACGGCTAAATATTTAGATATGCACACAGATATAATCCTTCCCAACCCTTCCCCCGTTCCTAACTACAACACGGCAGTTGTAGTTTCCGAGTGTACCTCGGCTCTTGATGTACCCCCCAGCTCTCACTAGGCTTTGACTACTCCCTCTCCCACCTACCCGCGGGACGGGGAGAGACAGATTAGTGATACGATTAGCTATGCTGTTCAGCAGGTACTTAGCGTGACCTGTAAAGGTGTCTTGTTTCAGTTCCAGTTTCATCAGAATAGATGATCACCAGAACTTAGGCCGGGGCAAGCCCAACCTCTCTACCCCTGTGGTGCCCAACATCAGCAGTGGGCTCCCCAATAAACAGCTTAAACTCACGGCCCGGACTGAGATCGGTCTGCTGCCATGCGAATGCTAGGCAAACACGTTACCATTGCACGTGCCAGGAGGCTCTCTCTCTCTCTCTCTCTCTCTCTCTCTCTCTCTCTCTCTCTCTCTCTCTCTCTCTCTCTCTCTCTCTCTTTTACATACATACATACACACACACACACACACACACACACACACACATATATATATATATATATATATATATATATATATATATATATATATATATATATATATATATATATGTATATGTATATGTATATATATATATATATATATATATATATATATATATATATATATATATATATATAGAGAGAGAGAGAGAGAGAGAGAGAGAGAGAGAGAGAGAGAGAGAGAGAGAGAGAGAGAGACTTGCTCTTCATTATATAAGGAAGAGTACTATTATTTCACAAAGTAATATATATATATATATATATATATATATATATATATATATATATATATATGTGTGTGTGTGTGTGTGTGTGTAACAACGAATAAATACAAAGCTTCCTAGTAATCCCTACGGAAACTATACAACTAATCTGTAGAAGAAAAAGAAGAAGAAAAAAAAAAGACCTAATCTTCAGAGAGACTTGATCACGGCGTTAACTGGCAGGAATGAAATCCTGATTAAGCATCACATCAATTTGTTTCTTTCATCGGTTGAGAAGGTCAACCGGAAAACGTAAAATCCCTTTCCGCCTCCTGGGAAATCCTTTAATCCCTTCCCCGCTGCGTTCCAAATCCAGAAAAGTAAATCCTCGGGCTCAATTCCAGGGAAGTTCTGGATTCCCCCTCATTTGTTTCCATCGATGTCTTCATTGACCATTTCGACGGGTGTTGGCTTAGGTCTCGCGGCCTCTCGCGTCAGTCACGCTTTGGTCGTTTTACCAGACAAGAAGGTTCTCTCATGATTTCATTACAGAAGTCTTTCTCTCTTTTATTCTCTCATTGCTTTTCTGCTTTTTAGTCTGTTAATTTGGATATTTAGGGTTGATTCACACTATCAAACTATCGATCCGGTCACGCTCCAGTCTCGGTTCGGTCTAGGTACTGGGGTGTTCACACCTCGGCTTGCTCTCGGTCCGAGCAGTGTCTTGGCAAATTTATAAATATAAGGAAAAAGCATATTTGTATATGAATATTATTCAGTGATACTAGGAAATGTATCTACACAGTGAACATTAGCCTATTATTGTACATATTGATTTTTTTCTATCATGACCAGAGCGAGACTGGAGCAAGTATAGAGGTACAACTGTTGACACCAGGTTAGGGCCCATTGCATCACTAATATAAAGTAAAACCAATTAAGGTATTAAGAATGAGCGAGGGCGTACCGGAGCGCCAGTATGAATACTTCCATTTAAAACCATATAACAATATTTGACCGGACAGTGACTGGCGCGAGAGCAGTGTGAATCAACCCTTATGGGCTTTTGTGTTGTTATAACAACATTTTCAGTGGGAGAAGGTCACAAAAATTTAAACAGATCAATCCAAGAATAGTTAGGCTTAACCCGGCTCTGTTAACAGAGAGGTGTAGAGCGAGATAAACAATAAAAAGAGAATACTGTTAGTATGTACGTGTGTGTGTGAAATACGTGCGGTGCACCTACATATCCAATTCCCCTAACTTTCACCGCTTGTTTAAGTAAAGGATTCCCCACCTGCGTTGTGAACTAGGACTCCAGGGGGTCATCTTTATGCAGCAAGGTCCTAATTCCTGGTTCTTTAACTTCAGATCATTTTTGTCGACTCAATTTCTTTCGACTCATCATTGTATCGTTCTATTGTAAAGTCTATCAAATGTTATAATGAATTATTAATTCCTGTTACTCGTTTTAGTTTTCTCCTGTCCTTGTCTATCAAGTTGGCTTTCCTTTAATAATAGTAACATTATCTAATAAATATAAAATAGTGGTTCGGAACAGATACAGTTTAGCTAGTAATATATACAGTACATATATATATATACAGTATATATATATATATATATATATATATATATATATATATATATATATATATACATATATATATATATATATACATATATACTGTATATATAGATATTTTTGGGCTCAAGCCATGTCGTCCTGATGGAAGTTCCTATAGGGTAGCTTCCTAGGGTATATTACAACTACGGCGATATTCCCAGAGAATTTACCTTAAGGTACCAGAATAATAACTCCTGGAGCGAATATCCCTCGTGAAAGGGATATCGCGACATATCAGAGGACGTATTCTTGACACGCCACATGGCAATCTGCACCCCGAACAGAGATTTCGTATCGCAGGGGGCAATTGGCAAGAAACGAATTCGGGAAAGAAAAAGGGGGAGCCGCTCCCAAGGCTCCCTATCTCCCGTTTCGTAAGCGTGCCTGGCGCCAATCCTGGCGCCATCTGTATTCCTTTTTGCGTAGCTTAACAACTCGGTGTTTTTTCCTGTGTTTCTCGCAAATCTTGGATTTATTCTACTTTTCATGGCTTCTCCAACTTCGTCGGCCTCTGATAAGTTGAGTACCATGTCTTTTATGTATAAATGTAGGCTCTTGGTAATTTTTTAGTGATTAATAAGGTTTAATCTTTGTTACAAGAGCCGTAGCCTACCGGAGGCGTCATGGACGCTGTCGCTCGCTAGGTATAAGTTTAGTAAGTCAGAGCGACATTCCCGGTTGTTTTGCTTTAATAAATTTTAGCTATTTAGCGTTACATAGGATTTCCTTTCGTGCTTTAGTATTATTTTGGCGAAGTATTAGCCAATTCTGGCCTACGCTAGGCCATGTAGCCTAGTCGTTTGGTCCTAGTACTTCATGCATGATTTTGGGTTTTTCCGAGTGTATTAAAATTTTATTGAAGCTTTAGGCTATGTTTTATACATTTAAGATTATGTGGAATATTTCCAAGATAGTATACGAGTGAGTTTCGGTGATTTAGGTAATCGATTCTCTTGGTGCCTAGGCTAAGTTGCTTATGGAACCTTAGTATACTTTCTCATACTCCCCGGTTGCTTTCTTTTCTTCGGAGAAGGTATGCAATCCCTTTCCCTCTGTTTAAGCCTTGGGCTTATCCCTAAGTGGTTTATCTGAATTAATTTTCGATAAAACTATACTGGGGTGTTACTGTACCTTCCTGTTCCAGTAAGTCTGGTTCAAAGAGGGACAGAACAACAGAGTTTTTTAGTCTGAGTCTGTGTTTGTCTGGCTTGGGGTAGAGTCTCCCTTGCTGACCTGACACACACATAGGAGGCTTAGCCTCCTTAGGTCACTACCGAAGGTTTCTGTACGAGATGATTCCTTCTTTTGTGATCTACCAGACTAGTCCTTGTTGCTGTTCTCGGGGGAGGATAAGTTTCTTTCCCTGGGAGTAGCAACACCTTCCTTGCTTTGGTGCTCTGGGAGCTGGCAAGTATTGCTGGCCTCCCCCCTTGGATCTCCCTTAGGCTAAGATGAGTTTCTTGGCTGCGGGTGATCCGTCACTAAAGCAAGGTTGGTAGGACCCTCTTTTGTCCCTTCCCCCTCTATCTCTGTAATGGCCTAGCCATTACAGTACTGTACGTCATTCTACATCTGGACCTAGAATAGGTTAGGATGTGGAATTGACTCAGTCCCTTGCCGGCCGGCAGAGCTGCTGGCCGGCAAGGGTCTTCAGTTTTGAGTGCTGCCCGGACCTCCCTTGGTCCCTCATCCATGCCTGCCTGCAGAGTCAGACGGCATTGGTCAGGAAGCCTGAATTAGATTCTCCCCTTCCTTATATGCACTCTTTCGGATTGCCGGGCTTGGAGGTAGTGTACACGCTTATCCCGGCATCCATTCTGTTTTCTTCTAGTGCTGTACCCGACCGGGCTGCCGGCCTATGAGGCCGGCAGCCGGGCAGTTGTAGTCCTCTGGTTCTTTTGCTGCCAGCTGGCATCGGTCCTGTACCTCTGCCGGCCGGCTAATGTCAGCCCTTGTCTGCCGGTTGCCAAGAGTGTGGCCGGCAGCCGGGTACTACCTTGTGTAGTGGTCGGTCAGCAGTCATTGCCGACCGACATTGGCTGTGCCGGCCGGCAGTTACTGCCGGCCGGCACATGCATTTGAACCAGCGTTCTGCCGCCTTATAGCTGTTAAGTAGTATACTTTAAAGCTAGTTATGGTGTGTGCCGGCCGGCACATAACCTCCTATACTGTACCAGTATTCTTCAGTATAACAGATACTGTAAGAAGAAAACTATAGTATGGGTTTTGGTACAGCACTGTGTGTTCTAACACTTATGTGTTTTCTTGCACAGCCCTTTGCTGTTGCCCTACAGATAGGAAAGTGAGTTCTTTCCTGTCTTATATCCAGGATTTTAAAATCATTGCTTAGGTGTGAGCTCCACCTGTTTCCTCTGGAAACTTTGCGTTGGTTACTCTAGAAGAGATTAACCATTCGATTTTATTATCTGGAAGGCTGCAACAATGGGTTGTGAGGGAAACACAAGAGTGTGTCTTTCCTTTCTGAATTGTTATGCTATACTATGCATATCCAGTGATACATAGTTCACTTGATACTCATGGAAATTTCTTCTCTTACAGGAGGACCCTCCGAAGTGCGGAAGTGTTTTCTGCAACGTCCGCAGCAAGAACCTCTGCGGACATGAGTTTTGTAGGAGACACACAGCATGCGCTGTCTCCAAGGATGATCTCCGGTATTGGGACCCTCAGGTATGTACTGTGTGCACTAACCTGATTACTGAGGCCTTTGATTCCCCTAGGACGGAGGAATCAAGGGATATAGCAAGGGAGAAGCTTCGTACCTGGTTAAGGGGCTTCCAAAAGAACACTTCTGGACCTTATCTTCCAAGTGAGAAGATGAGGGCGTATCTTTTCCCTAAGGCATCAGCTGATACAGTGATTCCCCAGCCTCAAGAGGAGATCCCCCAAGTTCAGATCCAGGTGGATGCTGAAGTCGCGGTCGCGATGCAAGACATCCAGTTAGATGACAGGATGTCTGACGTGGACGAGCGTCTGGAGGAAGACCTCCTGGCAGAAGCCCAGGATGAAGTTCAAGCCCCAGACGTTGTAGAGGAAGAGGTCGACGAGGTGTCGGCTACTCTGGTTCAGATTCCGGAGCCTATTCCCTCAACATCAGCCGGTCTCCCAGTAGAGCTGGGACAGGCCCTCTCTTCTATTGTTGGAATGATCCAACAAATGCAGAAGGAGAATCAGGAGAAGGCGGCTGCAATGGAACTGCGGATGCAGTGCCTTGCAGAATCACATGGGCCCAAGAAAAAGCTCAATGTGAAAGACCTTCCCTTGTGCTCAGATGCTAACCCATGGAGGTATGCTGAGCACATGCCGATGACGACTGGAAAGATCGTCATCTCGGATAAGCTGGGCTCAGTTCCCCTGGAGGAGGTGGAATTCTGGCCCAGCAAGGCATCATATCCGGACTGTTATGTCCGGCTGAGGAAGGAACCAGCTTCAAAGGAGGAGACAGAGCCGAAGGAGGTTATAGTGATGGACCCTGCTAAGGCTCAAGCTCTACTTTCATCCTCGATGAAAGAGAGGGGCTTCTCTAACTCAAAGGTAGCTGCATTGAGCAAGAAGCTCCCTTCCTTTGTGTCCTCGCCTGCTAGAGCCTTCCCCTTTTTACAGAAAGGGTTTGCGGCTGTACTAAAAGCAGTCGAGGCCGGCAAGCCTTGCCCCTCCCTGGAGGAGTGTAAACCCTTGTCGCTGGCCCTGCCTATGGACCACAAAGACTGGAAGGACGTCCATCTTACGTTCTCAGTTGGAAAGTTGGAGGCTGATATTGCCGGACGTCAGTTCGGCGAGGACCTCCCTAAGCTGTCTGACTTTCTTTTGCGAAGAGAGTTCGAGACAAAAGAAAGATTGGCTACCTCAATGTCTCTTCAGACTACTCTTGAGACAATGGCAAGTGACCCCAAGGTCCATAAAATGTTCATGGTGGTGGCCAAGACTCATCTGGCCACAGTGACGAAGGACCTTTATGGCTTCGTCAAGGCAAGGAGAGCTTGTAGGGAGTTCGTGTACACCTCGGCTACGGTGAGGCACGAGCCAAGGAAACTAATCTCCTCCAACATTTGGGGAAAAGACCTTTTCCCTACCGACTTGGTCAAAGAAGTTGTTGATAAGGCCACCTTGGAGAATAGAAACCTTCTCCAGAAGTGGGGCCTGGCTATCAAGAGAAAGTCTTCCCCGGATGAGGGTCCTCAACCAAAGAGGAAGACTATGAGGACTAGGCTACCGTCTCGGCCAGCCAAGCCTTTTAGACAGCAACAGCAACTGCAATTGCCATTGCCTCCAGTGCCCCAGATCGTGGCACAAACCCCGACCACTTTTCAGTGGATACCCCAAGCTGTGTCGACACAGTCCACGGCATTCACCCCAACGTTCGAAGGGCAGTCTTCTTCCTTTCGAGCAAAGCCTAGAGGAGCAACCAGAGGCTCGTCTAGGCGCCCCTCGAGGGGAAGGGGATTCAGGGGTGGTCGTGGTCAGGGAGGCAAGACCTCAGGACGGCAGTCCAAGTGAGATGATACCGGTAGGAGGGAGACTTCTGAAATTTTGGGATCGATGGACCTTCGATCCCTGGGCCCACAGCCTACTCAAGAATGGACTGGGCTGGAGCTGGTACACCACTCCACCCCCGTGCCTTCGGTTTTTCCAACACTCCACCCCCGTTCAGGAGGAGTACGTTCAAGAACTGTTGGAGAAAAATGTGATCCGAAAGGTGAAGTCCATCAAATTCCAAGGGAGGCTGTTTTGTGTTCCCAAGAAAGACTCGGAAAAGCTCAGAGTCATTCTGGACTTGTCGCCACTCAACAAGTTCATAGTGAATTGCAAATTCAAAATGCTAACACTGCAACACATAAGGACCTTACTGCCCAAGAGGGCATATTCCGTCTCTATAGACTTGTCAGACGCCTATTGGCACATTCCAATCAGCCGTCGACTCTCCCCCTACCTAGGGTTCAGGCTACAACGAAGACTATACGCCTTCAGAGCCATGCCATTCGGGCTAAACATAGCCCCAAGGATTTTCACGAAGCTTGCGAGCGCAGCTCTCAAACAATTACGCCTAAAGGGAATTCAGGTAGTAGCCTACCTGGACGACTGGTTGGTGTGGGCAGCATCCGAGACAGAATGCTTGCAAGCTTCCAGTCAAGTGATCCAGTTCCTAGAGTACCTAGGCTTCAAGATCAACAGAAAAAAGTCTCGACTTTCTCCATCTCAAAAGTTCCAGTGGCTGGGAATCCACTGGGACCTTTTATCACACCGTTTCTCCATCCCGGCGAAGAAAAGGAAGGAGATAGCGGGTTCTGTTAAGAGACTTCTAGATTCCGAAAGGATATCAAGACGCGAACAGGAGAGGGTACTGGGCTCTCTCCAGTTTGCTTCGGTGACAGACCCAGTGCTAAGAGCACAGCTAAAGGATGCAACCGGAGTTTGGAGAAGTTATGCATCAAACGCGCAAAGAGATCTGAGAAGACCAGTTCCGCTTTGGCTACGTACTCTTCTCAGGCCTTGGTCCCAAGCCAGACATCTAAAGAAGTCGGTTCTTCTTCAGCCACCTCCCCCGTCGGTGACGATTCACTCAGACGCCTCAAAGGAGGGATGGGGAGGTCACTCTCATCGGAAAAAAGTCCAGGGGACTTGGTCCAAGCTATTCAAGACCTTTCACATAAACTTTCTAGAAGCTATGGCAGTGCTCCTTACCTTAAAGAAAGTCTCCCCGCGTCACTCGATCCACATAAGGTTGGTGATGGACAGCGAGGTAGTTGTGAGATGCTTGAATCGACAAGGATCGAGGTCACCACCTCTCAACCAGGTGATGTTGGCCATTTTCCGATTGGCGGAAAAGAAGAAGTGGTACCTGTCGGCAGTTCACCTTCAAGGAGTCCGCAACGTGACAGCGGACGCTCTATCCAGGTTCACACCGATAGAGTCGGAATGGTCCTTAGACGCAGGATCGTTCTCCTTCATTCTGAATCAAGTCCCAGAACTGCAGATAGACCTCTTTGCGACGAAAGACAACAAGAAGTTGCCCCTGTACGTGTCCCCGTACGAGGACCCCTTAGCGGAAGCAGTGGACGCGATGTCCCTCGACTGGAACAGATGGTCCAGGATTTATCTGTTCCCTCCTCACAACCTTCTGTTGAGGGTCCTCAACAAACTAAGATCCTTCAAGGGGGTAGCGGCAATAGTGGCCCACAAGTGGCCGAACAGCGTGTGGTTCCCCTTGGCATTGGAACTACAGCTGAAGTTTGTACCGCTACCACATCCAGTGCTGACCCAGCGAGTCCAGAAGTCGACTGTCTGCGCTTCATTACAGAAAACCCGGACCCTGCAGCTCATGATTTTCTCTCCCTAGCGGTGAGAAAGCGTTTCGGGATTTCGAAAGTCAGCATAGACTTCCTAGAGGAATATAAGTGCAAATCTACTAGAAGGCAATATGAGTCATCTTGGAGAAAATGGGTGGCTTTTGTCAAGGCGAAGAATCCGCAGGAGATCTCGACAGACTTCTGCTTATCTTTCTTCATCCACCTCCATGGGCAAGGGTTGGCGGCTAACACGATTTCAGCGTGTAAGTCTGCTTTGACAAGACCCATTCTATATGCCTTCCAGGTCAACCTAGGTAACGAGATCTTTAATAAAGTTCCGAAAGCCTGCGCTAGGCTCAGACCTTCAGCACCTCCAAAGCCCATTTCATGGTCTTTAGACAAAGTTCTTCATTTCGCTTCTCTGTGGAGCAATGAAGAGTGTACGTTAAAGGATTTGACACTAAAAGTTATTTTCCTATTTGCACTCGCGTCCGGGGCCAGGGTTAGTGAGATCGTAGCCCTCTCGAGAGAGGCAGGTCGTGTTCAGTTCCTGGATGGGGGAGAACTGAACCTGTTTCCGGATCCTACGTTTCTCGCCAAGAATGAGTTACCCACCAACAGGTGGGGTCCCTGGAGAATCTGCCCTCTGAAAGAAGATGCATCTCTATGTCCACTAGAATGCCTAAAGGTCTATCTTCATAGAACTTCAGACTTCAGGGGTGGTCAACTATTCAGGGGAGAAACATCAGGCTCAAATCTATCTCTGAATCAACTCAGAGCGAAAATCACATATTTTATTCGCAGAGCGGATCCTGACAGTACACCCGCAGGTCACAATCCGAGGAAAGTTGCCTCATCCTTAAATTTCTTTAATTGTATGGATTTTGAACATCTCCGTTCATACACAGGCTGGAAGTCTTCCAGAGTGTTCTTTCGCCACTATGCGAAGCAAGTAGAGGAACTAAAGAGATCTGTGGTAGCAGTGGGTCGCGTCGTTAGCCCTACTGTTTAACTCTGCGAGGAACAGTGGTTTTAATTGGGACGATTAATTCCAGGGTGAGTGTGTAGTTACATACTGTACTACAAACTAAATGAGGGCACTGAGTTGCCCATATAGACTGTTCCATTTCCAAAGGTGAACCTAGCATAAGTGCAGACGTGTGCCGAGCGTTTCTAACGCTAATGTGATTGATTTGTAATACAGACTTTTATGACTTTGATACCTCGGTATTTTAAAAAGTGGCATTTAATGTTTTTCTTTCAGATAAACAAGTTCTGTTTACTATCATACTTATGCTTAATGTTTTGGGTTATCCTCTTCTTATATATATATATATAATTGTTGTTAACCTGGCTATTTATTGTCTGTCAATAAACTGGTTCTTGAGAACCTTGCGTCTCTTTCACCTGTGTCAATTTATTGGTATGATTGAGCATTCATTCTATGTACCTTATCTGGGATAATTCTAATAGAATTGTTCCTTTATGCAAGCTATGCTGCATTGGTTTTCCTCCTATGCGGATATAAACCTTTGTCCAATACAAGTATTGTGCGGAGAACTGGTCGATATTTCATATTGACGCAGTGGCTCTTTACAAACTATGCTTTACTTGATATAGGGTGAGACCACTATATTAGCTTGCCTGGTATTCATACATAGGTATATGTACTCTTCGAGACTTTTCCAGAGTCTAGTAGGACTCTTCCCTGTAGGGGGCAGGAAGCTCTAACATGGTTTATAGTTAGGTGAAAAGATGTATAACGGTAACTTCTTAAGTCTCTAGGTCTAGTCGACAGGGAAAAATTACCTCCGGGGAGTACGGCACGTTCTGAGAATCCACAGATACAGTAATGCTCTGGTATACTTCCATCAGGACGACATGGCTTGAGCCCAAAAAACGGATTTTGAGCGAAGCGAAAAATCTATTTTTGGGTGAGATAGCCATGTCGTCCTGATGGACCCGCCCTTGCCTTTCTAAGAAAGGGCTGTAGGACCCCACCCTACATACAGTATCTGTAGCACCTCGTGTACGCTACAAGGAATACAGATGGCGCCAGGACTGGCGCCAGGCACGCTTACGAAACGGGAGATAGGGAGCCTTGGGAGCGGCTCCCCCTTTTTCTTTCCCGAATTCGTTTCTTGCCAATTGCCCCCTGCGATACGAAATCTCTGTTCGGGGTGCAGATTGCCATGTTGCGTGTCAAGAATACGTCCTCTGATATGTCGCGATATCCCTTTCACGAGGGATATTCGCTCCAGGAGTTAGAATTCTGGTACCTTAAGGTAAATTCTCTGGGAATATCACCGTAGTTGTAATATACCCTAGGAAGCTACCCAATAGGGACTTCCATCAGGACGACATGGCCATCTCACCCAAAAATAGATTTTTCGCTTCGCTCAAAATCCGTTATATATATACATATATATGTATATATATGCATATATATATATATATATATATATATATATATATATATATATATATATATATATATATATATATATATGCACACATACAATATATGTACACTGTGTGTATGTGTGCACTTTATATATATATATATATATATATATATAAATTTCTATTATCATTATTATTATTATTATTATCATTAGAGGGAATAGATGTAATATAGAAGACTATAAAGTGGGTGCAACTAAGGATCGAAGGACAAAGACTCTTTACAATGCCTTCTGTGCACCGCATGAAATCCCTGAAGGCAGTAACCACCTACAAGCAAGCATTCCATTAAGAAGACCTAAAAGGCATAATCATTATCTAAAAAAAGTTCGAACAGAAAGAAAAAAATAATTGAAACTACCTATGAGGTTCTTGACCACCTGAAGGTCGGGAATAGAGTTTCGACATAACTATTCCTTGCACGAGTCCTACAAAGTGGTGTCCTTGAACGGGCACTGTATTGTTTGCAGGATCCCCTCCTTAAAAGGATACCGACCCTTATCAGCTGGAGACCCTGCTTAGTATTCGGCGGGCGAGGTCAATATGTCTGGACACAACCATCTTCATTAATATGGGAGATATTAAGGCGGCTCTTCCCAGTGATTTACATATCTGATCTTCCATGCGCGACTCCATACGCCAACAATGCACCTTCGGACGATAAAGAAATTTCTCTGTCCTTTGATAAAGCATTGAAAGCTATCTAATTGCTTTTAATTTTACATGGCTTTACAATACACTTAATCTCCCTTTTATAATAGAAAGCAAGTGCCTGACTATGTGTATATATATATATATATATATATATATATATATATATATATATATATATATATATATATATATATATATATATATATATACACACACACATATAATTTATATACATATATACAATTATATATATACACATAAATGCATACATACATATATATATATATATATATATATATATATATATATATATATATATATATATATATATATATATCCTGTCACGCTGAGCCCTAACCACTCGTAAAACATCAATCTTTCACAAATTACCCAAATTAACGTGTTGTAGTTAGGAAAGAGGGTAGGGGTTTGGAAGGGTTAAAGCTGTATGTGTATCCTTATCTATCTAAATATTTAGCCATTATTTTGTACAGGTGGCGAACACTAGTATGTACAGTTAGAATCAAAAGAACGCCGACACTCAGGGGAAATCTTTCGTCAGATGTCTCTAGTGTTCCCATGACAAAACGGACAAGGAGTTGCTTTTCTTACAACTTCTACGAAATGGGCGGAGCCTTCTTAAACCTTAGCGAATCAGAGAGTAAAGGGCCGTCTTTGTTAGCAAAAGTATACAAATGTTACATATCGAGTTGCCATATTTCAATTCTGTATAATCATTTGACGTCTCAACTTTTCAATACAAATACAAAACACACACACATACGCACACACACACACACACACACACACACACACACACACACACACATATATATATATATATATATATATATATATATATATATATATATATATATATATATATATATATATATATATATATATATATATATACTATTATCTTTCAATTGCTACTTTTTTCGTAAGAGGGACAAAGTAGACACTTTCCAGGGAAGGGGGGGGGGTGTTCTCCTTCTATCCCCCTGCCCCGGCCATTCCGAAACTGAGCAAATAGGAAAGTCATTTCTGTTTTAGGGGTTGTGGAGACAGGATGCTTGTAGACTCATGATACAGTCTGTAAGATATTGTATCATTGCCTGAGATTTATTTGATACCCGTCAATGTTCTAATAAATTTGGCTAACCTAATTCATTATTAGTTTATTTGTAAAAGATAGCAGCAGTAGAATAAAATAGCTGCTGTTGATGGAAGGTCGATAAGTAACGAAATTTAAGTATTAACTTTGCATAATAGATAATCAATGATGGATATAATAGATTCTGATGACTGCAAAGCACCTTGAATACAATCAGAATTTAATATTTCGTATCGAAAATGACTTATATTGAGGTAGATGAGGACGCTATGACATTCTGGCAAAGGGTTTAAAAAATTTGTTTTATTGACAAATCGTAGTCTCAGAACGACACAATTTTCAGAAATTTTGTCATGAAACTATGATATGCTTATTTTCCCAAAACGAATTCTATAATTTTTCCTGAAAATATACACGAATAGATGGCATAAGCATGAAATGATTCCCCATTCTAATACCCTGATTGTAAGTTATCAATGATTTTATATTTGCTAGTAGCTTTATCTTGAGAAATTAAACAGCTCTGAGATCAAACCAACTTCTTATCAATTTCATGCATAAAGGTCTTATTATCTTGATTCAAATACGCTTAGCTTTGCATGATAAAGTCCTTATTTACAGTGATCAAGTGCCCGAATCAGCCCAGCTATGGAGTGCTAGATGTAGATCTCTTGACCGGGTAAATTACGCAAGGTAGATGGGCGCTTAACAAGCGAAAAATGCATTACTATCCGTGTAGCTCTAGTTCGGGTTGTTCGAGCAAAAGCTATCCATACCAACTCCTCAGCCTATCACGGTATTAGTTAAACCACAATTTCTACAGCTGGTGCCGTGAGTAGGGGAAAGGAAAAACCCAATATTAAAATATCTCGGAACTAAAAGTTTGATTGTCCTTTTAATCACTAACTTATACAGCTGAGGAGCGATACTCATGGATTCCTAAATATTTTCTCTCATTCTTTAGATTTTATTTCCTGAGCTTCTTCCTTTATCCCCTGATTCATTATTTAATATGTGTGTTTCTTTCCGTCATTATTTATTCATTTATTTATTGAATATCTTTAAAATGAATGCCCTTCTGCCTCGGTGCTCTTCTTAGGGCGTCAACTTTGGTTCTTAGCTCCTCTCTGTGCCTCCATAAAAGAAATCTCTCACAAGCGGCAGCAGAAACACCTTCCCTTGACCATTCCAACTTGGAACTATTTGATATTTGTGTGACACCAAGACAAGATATTCATTAGCTGGATTCCGGAATAAGGCATTTGGAGATCTGTATTTCATTTTCCTCTATCTTAGTTTTTACAATCTCCATCGAAGTAAAAAAAAAAAAAAAATTGCATTGTGAAGCATGCTTCCATGAATAAGTGGTGCCCCTCAGATTTTTTATACAATATATATCCCATTCCTCTATCATTATTCCAGTTAACGAAAATATCTTAGTCGATTTTAAAGCAACTGGTTAAATTTTCCTACAGAGCATTTAAGGTATATAGAGGAGTATAAAATATAATGATCAAACTATATGTAGCTGGACAAATGTTGCTATACGGTTCCTTAAGGAAGCAAATCCTCCAAACGCCCAAAAGCAATTAGTTATTTTCCCCCAAAGTCACCCATCATTTGGATAACCATTTGATTCTAACAAAATAATCCCGTTATTTATATCCTGTAATAACTATCTCCAATTTTACCATTTAGTTTCGATAATTGTCAAGTGAATAAAGCACTTACGACAAAGATTGAATTAGCAATGTAGTAAAGATTTTACTATATATGTTTAAGATTTTAGTTCAAATGGCAATGGTAATCCTTCAAGGCCAAGATAGCAGACGGTGAGATGACAAAGCTCAACAATGGGAATGTAAAATAAATGATGATTAAAGGGAAAGTGGCTTAGAGTCTAAAGACTGAAACGGCGCATACCCCTGAATCTAAATAATTTGGGAAATATTTTGCAATAAAGTATCCTCACATATTACGAAATGTTACATTCGTTGAATATCTATAAACTGTAAGTAGTTTTTAGCAGTCAATCTATCATCTGAAAAATAACGATAAGCTTTTGGGAGCATAATACAATCATTTCTATTGGAAACATTGTATAATAATGAAAAACAATATTTTGATATGCATAAATGTCTAAAAAGGAGTTTATGTGCTGTTACATTACTTCATTAAATAGAGAAAGCTCAAACCATTTGATCTCTATCTCTCTCTCTCTCTCTCTCTCTCTCTCTCTCTCTCTCTCTCTCTCTCTCTCTCTCTCTCGGAACGTCCTTTATGTGGGTATAACTCATGTATGGTGTTTTTTATTAATATTTTTTAACATTGAAACATAATTGAAATTACTTTTTTTCGTTCATCGGTAACTTGAACAAGACTAATGTTAGAATAATCAAATATAGCTGTTAACGGAAAGAATTGTTTAGCTACGACACTCCACTATTTTCTACACACACACACACACACACATATATATATATATTATATATATATATATATATATATATATATATATATATATATATATATATATATATATATATATATATATATGTTTGTGTATTCAGTATTTGTAGTGGATATTTGAGACGTCAAATGATAGCTGAGAATGAAATATGGCAACTCTATTTGTAACATTTCAATGCTTGCGCTAACAAAGACAGCCCTTTACTGTCTTTGATTCACCAAGGTTGGAGAAGGTTCCGCCCATTTCGTAGCAGTAGTAAGAGGAGCAACTCGTTGTCTGTTTTGTCATGGGAACACTAGAGACATCTGACGAAAGATTTCCCCTGAGTGTCGGCGTTCTTTTGATTCTAACTGTACATGCTCTGTTTGCTATTTGCCGTTTCACATATAAAGCCATGATGAAAGGTTTCAGGGAAAAAACTCAAATGTGTGTGTTTTAAAGGGACAAATTATCTGTAAAACGTAAGAGGTAAGTGTTTATGTTATGAAAACAGGTTTATCTATTACAACGCCTGTTTGAGGGAATCGTCAGACTAATTAACCTCGGATAATTAACTGGAAATGAATCCATTTGAATGTGATGAAATAATCATATATGCAGAATATAAACGTACACACACATATATACACTTATATGTTTACATACATACTTGCATAATACAACGCCAGACACACATTATGTATACACACACATTATATATATATATATATATATATATATATATATATATATATATATATATATATATATATATATATATATATATACATATATGCGTGTCGACTATTTTTATAGGATATTAACCCTTGGGGTTTCTTCCAGATTAAGCTTAATTCCTTGCTACTTGTTTGTTCAATATTTCGTACATTAGCAGAATTTTTATATATACAGTATATATATATAATATAATATTATATATATATATATATATATATATATATATATATATATATATATATATATATATATATATATATATATTTGTGTGTGTGTGTAGGGGAAAACACATCCTGTCTCAAGTTCCCTTTTATTGATTTCATTAAGTAGACGAGCCGCTGTCTTACAGAGTACAGATGAATTAAGAAATTACTGTTATGGATTAATTGGGCGTAATTGTTAAAATTGCAGGCAATTTTGTCATAACAAAGACCCTTATTATCTGATCATAGCTATTTACTCTCATAGTATGGATAGCACCCATGCAAGGAACATATTACAATATGGTCAAATGTGTCCGCTTGGCCTTACGGTAACCATGAGAATGAACAGATATGTTGGCTTAAGGTCAAACGGACTTTTTCGCATATGGTCAACCACACATGTTAGCATAAGGTGAAACGGACATGTTACCAAGAGGTAAATAGAACTTTCTCACATATGGTCAAACAGACAAGTTACAATAAGGTCATATGGACTTTTTCGCATGTGGTCAAACAGATATGCTAGTACATAGTCAAACGAAAATGTTAGCATGGGATAAAAAATATATGTTAGCATATAGTAATCTGGACATGTTGGCTCAAGGTCAAACAGGCACGTTAGCATACCAGACATGTTAGCACAAGGTCAAACAGGCACGAAAGCATACCGGACATGTTAGCACAAGGGCAAACAGGCACGTTAGCATACCGGACATGTTAGCACAAGGTCAAACAGGCACGTTAGCATACCGGACATGTTAGCACAAGGTCAAACAGGCACGTAAGCATACCGGACATGTTAGCACAAGGGCAAACAGGCACGTTAGCATACCGGACATGTTAGCACAAAGGCAAACAGGCACGTTAGCACACCGGACATGTTAGCACAAGGGCAAACAGGCACGTTAGCATACCGAACATGTTAACACAGGGTCAAACAGGTACGTTAGCATACCGGACATGTTAGCACATGGTCAAACAGACACGTTAGCATACCGGATATGTTACCACAAGGTCAAACAGGCACGTTAGCATATAGGACATGTTAGCAAAAGATCAAGTTCCTTTTCTCTGTTAAGTTTTCACATTACTAAAATTCCTTTCCACGGATGGCATTTTGGGCGATTAATTTCATTGCTCTATTTCATTTTCATAGCTTTATTCATTTTTACCTATGAATTTTATTACTGGCATGACTTTTACTTTTCAATTTCATGACTTCTATTAAATTAGTATTTTACTTTCATCACCTATCATTTTCTCATTTTCCTCTTCTATTTTTCGTTTGCTCACTGTTTACATCTCTGTAAACTTCCAACAATTTTTGATTTATCCCTTCTTATTCTTCATAATCACTAATCTTACTTTATCCTCATTTTCACGTTCACCATTAATACCTTTATACGAGAAAGTTTCATTCAGAACATTACAGCTTACATTTACGACAATATTTATTTAATTAATATTCAGAACATTACAGCTCACATTTACAACAATATTTATTTAATTAATATTAATGCAAAAAGTATGACTCCTACCTCACTACATAAGCATAAGCTTACAACTTATTGAAGCATCATCTGGCAATACCAAATGTTATTAAAAGCTTTTTAAGATAATGTGAAATCAAAGCTATAAACATTTCTTCAAGATGTACCAAAATTAATTTGATTTACCGCCAATAGTCTATCAAAGGTAGATTAAAAAAATAATGTAAACCAAAATTTCTATGATTTCACGCAAATAGTATATCAAGGATATAATAAAATTTCTTTTAAGATAAACAAAAATTACTATGTTTTTCTGCAAATAGTCTATCAAAAATATATAAAAAAACTACTATAAACCAAAATTACTGATTCCCAGCAAATAGTCTTTAAGATCTACCAAAATTACTATGGTTTTCTGCAAATAATATATTAAAATTTCTTTAAGGTAAACCAAAACTACTAAGGTTTCCTGCAGTGATTATCAAAGGTATAATATTATTCAAATCTATTGAAGATAAAGAGAAATTACTATGATTTTTAGCAAATGGTCTTCACTCTGTAAGGAGTCCTTAACTAACCATGGCCAATACCACACTTGGTCTTAAATAATACATTAGGTCTTGCCGTGTTCCGCATCAATAAAAGGAAAAGAATAATAACAGTAAAAAGGGAATCCGAATAAGGCCAGAAGCTAATGAATAAATCATTTAACGAATAAGAGGGGAAAGGCATAAAATAAGTAAAAGTAATGAATACAAAAAAAAAGGGTTTACAAAATAGTAAAATTTTATCAATATGAATAAAAGGTAATAAAAATACCCATTTCTTCATCAGGTTGATGCTGTACATAATCTTATATTAATAAAAAAACAAGCCATAAATACACTTTTTAATATAAAAATCATCCTGCATCGGAATCATAGACCGAAGAGAAAATTCTTTCTATGATAAGGACTTCTGCCAGACCAGGGATTCGACCCTTAGCGTCGAGTCGAAATAAAGGAAGGTGGTTGATTTGGATCATTCAGCCACTTCTAATCGGTGCCTTGGTTGGGCAGATACACATATATGAAAATCAACTTTTTTGCGAGTCTATAATCCAATATTGAAAATGGTATTTGTGGCTTAATTGAATAGATGAAAATCACGAGCGTTAGTGATAAAATTATGTGTGTGCGCGTGTGTGCGTGCGTGTATAAATACATATATATATATATATATATATATATATATATATATATATATACATATATATATATATATATATATATATATATATATATTTATGGGTGTTATAATTTCTATATATATATATATATATATATATATATATATATATATATATATATATATATATATATATGTGTGTGTGTGTGTGTGTTATATAAATATTCATATATCTATATTCATATATTAAATACCCGTATAATATATATATCTATATATATACACTGTATATATATATATATATATATATATATATATATATATATATATATATATATATAATACGTATTTGTATCATGTATTCATACGTTAGCCGCTGTAAAACAATCATACAATAGCATAATAAAATTGTGTTGCCTTTCGATCACCTGAGACCGAGGCAATTCTTATTTACCTTGTCCGCCTTTCTCAAATAACCAGGCCGCTCATTGATATGCATAGCCTGAAAGCACTACACATCCCAAAAGTAATCTAGCAAGCAGCCTCGTGCGTGAGTTACTGATAGGAACAAAATAACTCCTAAGTGATATTACGGATTTTCTTCAAACTTTTTTTCCCCACCATAATTTTTTGGAGGCTGCCACTTATGAGAAAGACAGGGAATTTATTTCTTATTTTTTATTTTCGAGGATGAGGAATTGCAAGTATATAATGTAACCAACAAATTAAATCTAAAGTTTTCTGTGATTGCTAACGATAGGATAGGATAGGATAGGATATAATAGGATAGATAGAAAGGACAGGACAGGACAGGATAGGATAGGATAGGATATAATAGGATAAATAGAAAGGACAGGACAGGATAGGATAGGATAGGTTGGATAAGATAGGATAGGATAGGTTGGATAAGATAGATAGATAGGATAGGATAGGATAGGATGGAACAGGACAGATAGATAGGACAGGATACGATAGGATAAAATCGGATTGTGACTTTTTTATGATACTGACAAATCTTATGTAATTCTTGAAGATTTTTTATCTTTTTTCTAATCTAAATACTATTCCTCTACAGTACAGAACGCCATTACACTTATATATGGAAGCTTGAATTAGTTGACAAAGATATTAGTATTTATCCAATGCGGTATAAGACAACCATATAAGAATAGTTGTTATACCCTAATTGTAGGCGATGTCCCAAAGACACATGATAAATAAAATTGAAATAATGAAATTCATATTTAGCCCAGTTGTGCTTTTCATATTTATGTAAAAGCATAAATAAATAAGTACATAACGTAAATTTAAACAATATAAAAATGCATTCAACGTGATATACACCAAAAATAATAATAATAATAATAATAATAATAATAATAATAATAATAATAATAATAATAATAATAATTAAAACATTTTACAACATAAAAATCTTGTACCTAAAGTAAACAGTACCTAAATCGCCGTAAATCTTTTCTAAACAGGTGTTTGCAACTTCTCTACAAGGCACACCGAGATGTGAATGTGTAAAATTCATTCTACAATGACTAGGTTATGCACAAAGAGCTGTTTGTAGGCAATGTTGTGGAAGTTATTTGCAACAAGGATGAACCAGGAGAGGACTTGAGATTTTATTCATAGAATTTGGACAGTGAAAATCCGACGATGGGATCGAGGACGCAATTATGTTCCTCAGTTGTACTATAAAGTGTAAGTTACAAGAATGTGGAAAGCAAGATGTAAAAAAGGCACGAAGGTCCTTAAATAATGCCGACAGTGCACCGCGTGAGATCCAGGTTGGGATATGACTATTTGGACAGGCACACTATAGTCATGTTTTTTTAGCGAGGCAGATTTGCACCGGTTCGCAGCGGTGCCCTTTTAGCTCGGAAAAGTTTCCTGATCGCTGATTGGTTGGACAAGATAATTCTAACCAATCAGCGAATAGGAAACTTTTCCGAGATAAAAGGGCACCCCTGCGAGTCAGTGCAAATCTGCCTCACTAAAAAGAATGACTATAGTTGGGAAAACAGTTTATTGAAGAAATAATTTGAGATTAAAACACTAGCCTTACCTTCGAGTACATAATTATGAGTCCATACAAAGACTCTGATGAGCTATGGAGTAATTTAGAGACACGACAGTTACATGGCTATGGCAAGTTACATTCAAGGTATGGAAGGACAAAGTAACCAATATCGAGACTAAACATATTAAACAAAAAGCATTTGCACTACATACATCATATACATTAAATACACACACACAAATATTGGATTGCATGGTCTTGTCATTGTCGGAAACAAACTATTTTCGAATATATTCATAACACATTAAGAAAAGTTTTAAACATAGCACTATGAAGTCATCTTTGAATGGGCCCTAAAAATAATGTTTTTCTTCTGTTATGGCTATATCTGTTATCTTTTCCCAGAATAAGGTTTTTGTTTTGTAACAATAGATTTTAATGAAAAATATATTGATATGGCAGTTCCGGGTAGGGAAACGTCATTAAATGGCCTCGTTCATTGTTTGCGTCTAAATAGAAATGACCCTTTGACGACGTGTGGAAAAACATATCACCGTTTAGCCTGAAAACAGGGTGCAAATCAGGATATGTACAAGTTGACACACTCACTCTCTCTCTCTCTCTCTCTCTCTCTCTCTCTCTCTCTCTCTCTCTCTCTCTCTCTATATATATATATATATATGTATATATATAAACAGTATATATACATATATACAGAATATATATATATATATATATATATATATATATATATATATATATATATACACATATATATATATAGTTTCACTTATCCTATTACGTATTCTTTCGGGTTAGTTTCAAGAAAGAGAGGTATAGTCTTGGAATAATTATGTTGGAAACTATAAGGGTACTCAGTAGAGAGCATGCCTTCGCCAACCCAAGCAGTCTTATTTTGTTCTCAACTCCATTGCTTGCTTGTACTTCGATATATTTTTTTTTTAAATCAAAAGGAGTTGTCCTTGGGTCATACCACACTTAATTGACATTGCGATCATCTTCAAAGTACTACTACGTACTTGTACTTTAATGTACTTCATCAAAATGTTAGATTTATTCTCAAATCATACCTAACATGACTACCAAGTTTGGTCACAACGGTACGGTAGTTTTTGTGTCAAGTTATTTACAAATAAACAAGCAAATAAATGAACACACTAACATACAGACAAGGGTGAATATATACCGTCCGCTAAATCTTCAATTTTGGCGAAAGCAATAATGGCGACTTATTAAAGCGATTTATTAATAAACATCAAATGTACAGATCTGGTTGCATAGTAAGAGCTCGGTCTTAGTCCAGATTAATTTTAGAGAGGGTAGAAATTCAGTGATACAATTGTTCAATATAATTGAAAATACTAATAAAGCTTCCAATTGACCGTTCTTTAGATCATCCTTGAGAGTTTGAGGGGAACTGAACATCGATTATTTGGGCTTAATAGTGACCAATGTCACTTTTCCAATGCCTGTCTGATCTTTATTGGCAGCCGCATACTTTCTATTTCAGTGACAGAGCCTACGCATAGAATTAAAGATTTTCTCTCAGCGTTGGGCATAAAAAGTGAAAAGAAATACGACCACCAGTGAATTATCAGAAAAGTAGGCATAAATCGCTTGTTTCATTGCAGTGCGTCAAAAATTACCATGACAAACGGGAATTCCTGCTTGAGAGAGAGAGAGAGAGAGAGAGAGAGAGAGAGAGAGAGAGAGAGAGAGAGAGAGAGAGAGAGAGAGAGTCATATTTGCTGGGATTATTGGAGGAATAGCTGGTTAGTTATAATTTTTCACGCCTTTCAGGTTAAAAACATAAGTAAACAAGTATATACATTATTATTATACGTCAGCAAAACCCGTAATTTTAATCGGATATTCTCCGTAGAAATATACTGTTCTCAACCATATTTCAGTAAAATACAGGTGACAGCAATGTTACAATACTTTCTTCTTATATTTTACGGGTTAGTTACCGTAATATCCCTTCTTTAAGTCAATATCTCCGTTTTTAAAACGGTAAAAATCCTGGAATAAATGTTGCCAGGGATTTACCGTTTTTATAACGAAAATTTTCAAGTTTATGATTGAAACATAATTGAGATTGAATTAAAAAATATTAAATCTTATGGAAAAGGCCAACTTCTATCACAAAATTAAAAACTAGAGAATTCTGATTAATTATTACAAGGTTTACTTACTCGAACTCGATATTGTAATAGACAAGTAAATGCATTTCAAAAACAGATTTTTTCAGCATCTCAACTGACACTTACTACTTACATAAGAGGTCCAGAAGAGAAAGCCAAAACACCTTCAAGCCAGGTAAAGATAAATAACTTATAAACAATAAGAGAGATTAGATAACTAAGATAAAAGGATAAACACAGATGTGTATCAATGGTGAAAGACTATGGATTTGACTGATGAACTGTGTTCAGGATATACAGTTGTGCCAATCCACTGGTAATAATTTCCAGTAAAAACAGGTAAAAATCCTGGGATAAAGGTTGCCAGGCATTTACCGTTATAGAAACGGATATATTGACATAAAGGGGTGATATTACGGTCACCATAAAAGATAACAAAGTAGGGTAAAAATTATGGTCGTCTATATTTTACTGGAATGGGGGATGAGAACAGTATATTGTTACGGAGAATTTCCAATCAAAATTACAGTTTTTTTTAAGTGTAAGTCAAGAGATTGGATATTAATTACGATGGACAAAATGAAACGGAAATTGAGCTAAAGTGAAAGACTAAAAAGGGGGGGAGAAAATACACTGCGAAGATCTACTAATGGTAACAGTGTACCGCGTAAAGGCCATAGACGGTACTAACCCTTCCGGCCATGGAAATATCCTTCAATGATATTGAGGTGTATGTGACCCATCTATATTATTTCCCTTCTTGCCCTCGTTTACTTACTTCTTCTTTTATCAACATATATAATTTATATCAGATTAAATTATAATCATTTCGTTTTTATATATGATAAAACTCATTCATTGTTCGCTAAGATATGATTAAATATAAATATTTCATTCTATTAATTTTTGAGATATACAAATGTTCCATATAATTACATAATATGACTAATTCATATTTAATCATAAAGTAATTCAGTCGTTCTTATCAAATATACATTGAAATCGTACGATTAATTCCTTATTTTAATTAAGTCCATTCTCAAGTGTATTGTACTAAAATACGATTAAATCATATAAATCCGCTATTCAATTACCAACCCATCCAATCACGTTAAAATATCATGATCAGCCATAACTAGTCCACTGCAGGACAAAGGCCTCAGGCATGTCCTTCCACTCGCGTCTGTTTAAGGTCTTCCTCTGCCTGTCTATACTCGCAAATTTCCTTAGTTTGTCAATACATCGCTCTTCCTTCACCTGCTTCTCTTGCAATCTCAATGAACACATTCGGTTATTATTCCTAATACCCATATATTATGTAAGTCTCATTATATGGCCAGCCAATGTCCATTTCTTTTTCTTACATGTTAGAATATCCTCTTAGTTTACTCTCGTATTCATAATGCTCTTTTTCTGTGTCTTTGTGTTATTCACATCATTATATTATTGAATCATATTAAATTATATTAAATCATATTAATACATTCTTCTAGCCATCAACTAATTCAACTGCATTTCCACAAGATGTGATTAAATCCTTCTGAAAAGAACAAACTAAATAGGATTATAACCCCCCCCCCAACCAGCCGTAATCTCCCGGTGACTTTTAAATCCGTCTTCGTTAATAATTCTGCGAAATGCTTTATTCTCCTATTGTAATTCAGGTCTCGTGTTTCAAGTGGCAGGATTATGGAAGTCGGATCTGCATATATCTTTACAAAATCCAAAGCTGTTGATAGGCTGGGAAAATAGAAAAAGAAAAAAATATATATTGCTTGTTCGAAAGTGGCTTATGTTACGAAAAGGGAAAACAGTAGTGAGAATGAGTACTAGTACAATCAAATATACATTGTATATTCAATATATAAATACTAACGTACGCGACCCGTCAAAAATAACAGTAAATATTTGGATAGATATGCACACTCAATCCCCTTCTCACCACACACACACACACATATATATATATATATATATATATATATATATATATATATATATATATATATTATATATATATATATATATCCAGACACTTCCTCTTCACTATATAGATTAATATAAAATTCCAAGACATAACCTGAGTCACACGAACCAACACTGAGGCAGGAGCCACTCAACATAGAACAATTTAGCCAAGTCGTTCAAACTCGCAGACCTCATCCCATTACATTTATTAGCAAAATGTCAATCATAGGATAAGTTGACATTAAAAAAAATATTATTATTATTATTATTAATAATAATAATAATAATAATAATAATAATAATAATAATAATAATAATAATAATCATAATAATAATAATAATAATAATAATAACAATAATGAAAAAGATAAACTTCCATGATGAAAAAGTTATATAAACGCACAAAGCAATCATTGCAAGAATTGAGATACTCTTGTCTTGTGCAATATTCAAATAACCGAATTACAGCTGAGCCAAAGAAATAATGGATCTTTCACTAAGAAGGAAGTATATCGCAAGAGTGTCTTTTATAAATAGCAATAATATTCTCGCTGTCATATCTTTTTATTGTGTTTCTTTTGCTGATTTCTAAAAGCCTTATATAACTAGATACGTTTGATAACTTTGATAACATTAGGCTCCTGGCTTATAGAAAATGAGAAGCAAATCTGTTGGTTTATAAATAAAATGTGAAAGGCTATGAATGACAAAATGTAGAATTCTCTCTCTCTCTCTCTCTCTCTCTCTCTCTCTCTCTCTCTCTCTCTCTCTCTCTCTCTCTCTCTCTCTCCGTATAGACATTAGATGAATTATTATTATTATTATTATTATTAAATGCTAAGCTACAACCCTAGTTGGAAAAGCAAGATGCTATTAGCCCAGGGGCCCCAACAGGGAAAATAGCCCAGTGAGGAAAGGAAATTCGAAAATAAGGAAAAATAGAACATTTTAGGAATAGTAACAATATTAAAATAAATATTTCCTATTTAAACTATAAAAACTTTAACAGAACAAAAAGAGAAACTAGATATAAAGTGTCTGTTTATTGGTGCATTGCAGAAATAAAATAATGCTGTGGCTATCCACTGGCTTAACTCGGGTCACATAACTAATTGGTCAAACGCCGACACAGTCTTCAATGTTAATCATTTTACCCGGAGAAATGTCAGGAACAATCTTAATCAGCTGTATAGAGAGACGAAATATAACCAATAGCATTTGTTTGTTTTCTAATGATCCAGAATATATTTTTTCTTAAACTTGACTTATTTGAGATCATCAGGAAGCTGACTTCTTATAGATACTATGTTATGTATAAATTTAATGAATCTGTTTTCTTATGAAAGCATCAGCTAGAGGATTTTATTTTTATTTTCGTGGCTGGAAGCATATTTTATACTGGTGTTTATTTCTCTCTCTCTCTCTCTCTCTCTCTCTCTCTCTCTCTCTCTCTCTCTCTCTCTCTCTCTCTCTCTCTCTCTCTCTCTCATATATACATATATATATATATGCAGACACACACACACACACACACACACATATATATATATATATATATATATATATATATATATATATATATATATATATATATATATATATATATATATATATATATATATGCAGACACACATATATATACATATATATGATAAATGTTGCACATTTAGACGTGTTTTTTTTTCATATTCAAATAAGCCATATATTTTTGATACATTAATGTCTGGATTCTCTTAACGACCTAGGCATCAGAGCCCCAGGCGAAATCACACAAAGACAAGAGCTTGTGACCGGCCGGGAGTCGAACTCTGGTCCGGCAAACTTGTATAGACAGTGACTTAACCACTTGGCCACGAAGAAAGAAAAAAAGTCAATGACAATTCTTCTGTACTTATATTTGTCGATTTCAGGTTTTTTGTACTTAGAATTGAAATCAACCCATCTTCACCATCATACCTAATTGGTAGTTTGTTACTTGGCATTCAATTAATAGTAAATTTTGCACATTTAGATGTGTTTTTTCATATTCAAGTAAACCATATATTTTTGATACATTATACACACAAATATATATATATATATATATATATATATATATATATATATATATATATATATATATATATATATATATATATATCTATATATATATATATATATATATATATATATATATATATATATATATACACTTGCATGTATACTGTACATACACATATGTATGTAAATAAATAGATATAGTGTGGGCTATCGCAACACTTCAATTTAATTGGAATCTAATAATTTTATAAAAAATGTGTGATTTTGGCTCGAACATAAAAAGATAGACAATATTTCACTACCATACTGACCGATCTCGTGGATGAGCCAATCACATTACGTCACAATATTCAAATTCATATGTACCTTGAATTAAACTAAACACTATTTCCGTGAACTGCGAACATGAATTCTGTTATGTCTTTTCCCGATATAGCCAAAAATAACTGCCAGACATTTTATCCTTTCTCTATTTCCCATATAACAATCTTTGCATATATTTCTCAATTTATTTCAGATGTCAAAATGCTTGACTGACAAAAACATCCACGTCAGAGATCATATAAACAACCCAATTGTTGGCCAGCTGAGTGTTGTCGTGAGTGAGACACACTGTGGCCTTACGTGGACGGTTGATTGAAGCGTCAAAGGAGAAAAAGAATATGTGGGAGAGAAAGCTTTGCACAATTGCCAAAAAATTGGATGGTTATAACCTTGCTTCCCTTTCATGTAATTATGAAAACACACAGATTTGTCCTCAGTATTATTCCAGTACTTGAATCTTTGGCTAGTGATGCTTATCATAATCTGGTGTCATGACAACTGGCTATCCAGTAATATCAATAGAATAATTCTTGTGAATATATATTTTGACACATAGCGTAGCCATGGGTCTTCTCTTGGAACAATATTTGCAAATATGTACGAGACTACCGTCGAAGAAAGGACCTAAAAATGCAATAGAGCCAAAATTCTCTAGATGGTACATCCATGAGATATTCACCGAGACGAAAATATAATGAGAGTAGAATTACCTGGCAATCTCTGGAATAATAAAAAAAAAAAAAAAAACCGTGCTGAACATTACAATACAACATAAGCCAATAGAAGACCATGCCTTTCCTCGATGGCCTAGTTCAATAACAGGATGCTCAGTTCAAAACAGCAGTATACCAAAAAATCAACCGATGTATGGAGATCTTTCCAACCATTATTCCTACATTAAAGGGTCGGTTGCCTGATGCATCCTCTACAAACCATTCTATCAAAGGCATACTCTTCCACTAAACCTCTTCTATCCATATCATGCTTATTTTGTCACCTAATTCTCAGTCTCTCCCTCGATCTTCTCTCCCTAGCAGATTCCTCCCAAACCCTCCTCACTCCCATCCATCCTCAAACCGTGCCCAAATCATCTCAGACGTGACATTCTTATCACCTCTGCAATCTTCACTAACCTGCCATTCTTCTCATTTTATCATTTTCCAATTTTTCAAGCTGTGATATTCTTTTAATAAACCTCAGCATTCTCATCTCTGTTCTCTCAAGCTTTGCTTCATCTTTTCATTTTAGAGCCCACGTTTCTGATCCATACATTAACACTGGTCCTATTACTGTGCTAGAGATCTTTACATTTAGCTTGATCGGAATTTTCTTATCACAAACCACTCCTGCTACCTCCCTTCACTTCTCCCAGACTGCTTTTATCTTATTTTAAACTTAAGCCTCACATCCTCCCTCTTGACTTACAGATTATAACAGTATGTAAATTGTTTCAACTATTTTATAGCCGAGCCTCTACTTTCATGTAGGGCTATCCTAGCCCTACCTTCATTACTGCTCACCTTAACTTGAGTCTTATCCATATTTACTCTCAAGCCACCACTCTCAAGTCTCTTGTCACTCTGCAACCCTTCTTTTCAGTTGTAATCACCAAATCCTCTGAATAAAGCAACTTCCATGATTTTTCATTTTTTATGTCTTTACTTAACACATCCATAACCAGCATAACCTGAAGCATACAAAAAATTAGTTATAACCAGATTCACACATTGCTGTATATATTGAAAAGACACACCTAATGAACTATACTGTTCAGCAATTAGTGACCAATAATGGATACCCAGACACCATGATAGAAGATGTCATGAAAAAGAAACCCAACGAAATTCAAGTCTATAATGATGGAAGCTAATGAAATAAACCTGATAATTTACCAAACCCCCAATTTGGATCTGCTTACATGTTTTGCCGAGATTCATCACGGTGTTAGCCCAAAAGTACCTTACCAGAGAGTAAAACTTGAAATCTATAGCAAGCCAAACCTTGTAGTAGACAAAGTGATTAACACAGTCAATAAATTTTCATGCCTAAAGGAGATGTGTAAATCTCACAGAGAAAATTGCATTGGACACTACCACAACACTCCTAAGATGCATGCTGGACCACAGATATCGGGATCCATACATCTTACATGTGTTTCCACATGGGGAAACTCTCCCTGAATAAAAACTAATCGATGGAACCTAGATCTTTCACAGGTTAAGAAACTACTGCAGACTCATAATAACTAAGTTGAGAGCATCGCCATCCAGAAACCAACATTGTACCACATTCAACTGGAGTGGAACTACACTCTCCCATCTGAAGAAAGCGACCTATTGGAAAGTCCCTGCCTAGCGTTCTCCCGGACTCTGGTACAAGACCCGCCCAAGCTCGATATTTTCAAATAGTGTCTGCAGCCTCACCATCCTTGTAAGTAAGGGATGAGCACCCAATAGATCTACCTGCCAAGTCCTCAGTAGCCATTGCCTGGCCATCCTTGGTCCTAATTTGGGTAGAGAGGAGGCTTGGGCACTGATCTTATGTATATATGGTCAGTCTCTAAGGCACTGGCCTGCTAGCTAGGGTACTGCCACTGTCCCTTGCCTCTACTATTCATGAATGTCTTTAAACCTTTAAACACTAAAGTGAGAAGTGATAAAACGGGGTGCCCTACAAAGTGTGAAATATTTTGCTCTTATGGAAGACCCCAGCCTCCCAGAAAGGGCGGAACAGAGATGCTGCTATTGATGCGCTCACCTGAAACCTGTTCGGCACTGACAGAATAGTGGTCTTGTTGGCCTTATCTGCACAATGGGTAGTTTCTGTTATAATGTACATGTGCATGCCTGTATGTATGTTTCTATGTTTATGTATATATGATTATATTTAAACCATATACTGAGTCAATTTCCTCCTTATAATCTTCAATGGACGTCTAAAATGTCGGGATATTCTCCTTTTCCGTTTTTCTCTTTTTTGTAACCTTATATATATATATATATATATATATATATATATATATATATATATATATATATATATATATATATATATATATATATAAAACAGACACACGTGCATACACAATATATATATATATATATATATATATATATATATATATATATATATATATATATCATTCTCCCACCTATCAAGTCACAAATGATACCAAACATTATACCACATAAGTTACATTATCGTATACTTGAATAAATATAAACAACCCCTTATTGAAATTTTCATATTCTAGGTTAAACAATTTTCTTTTTCTTTGCGAGCGCCCTATTCTTAAATTAGTGCTCCTAATTACCAACCATTCCAGTGGCTTATTACCTTTTTCATTAAAAAAATCTAATGTAGCTTAAAGTTATATTCAATTAGTGACAGTTTTCAGATAGCGACCCACCCCCTTCACTTTACTCCAAGGAACTTTGCTGCACTTCATGGTTAAGTTAAGACTCTCCTCTCCTTTCTCACTATAGTCAATTTATTTTAATGAGGCGCATTTGCCCGACTCGCAGCGGTGCCCTTTTAGCTCGGAAAAGTATCCTGATCGCTGATTGGTTAGAATTATCTCGTCCAAATAATCAGCGAACAGGGAACTTTTCCGAGCTAGAAGGGCACCGCTGCGAGTCGGTGCAAATGCGCCTCGCTAAAAAAAAATTACTATAATTGTTTGAAGAAATAAAGTAAACTACGATTCATTCTTTCTCATTGTAATTAAGCTAAAAGGAGACTCATCATTCGTTATTATCAATTGTACTCCTTGGGAATTGCTAAGTGAAAAATATAAAACACTTAAAGTTGTTGCAGTTATATCTAGGAAAAATAATTTCAGTTGCTATTTCGTATTCATCTTTAATGATTTCTTTCGATTTTTTACTTTAATATTTAAATCAACTTTTCAATATTTTCTATTTTAATGCAACGCTCATTTCGGTCTTTACTGTTTATTTGTAAAAAAAAAAAATTCTCATATTCATTTTAATTAATGACAGATTTGACTAATTTCCAAACATGCGCACGCACATACACAAACACACACACGCACGCGCGTGAACATGCATTTACAGAATATCTACATGCATAAAGTTAAATGCATTCTACACACACAATAATTTATATATATATATGTGTGTGTGTGTGGGTGTGTGTGTGTGTGTAATCATTAGTAAAACGACGGCTAAATATTTAAATACATATGCACATACACGCACCCACTTCTCACCAGTGTGTGGCTACTTCTTCTCCCCCTACCGGAAGGACGTGGCGAGCTGCACGTGACCGGAAACATATATATATATATATATATATATATATATATATATATATATATATATATATACCATTATCAAAAGAAATGTCAATCCTAAAGACGATTAGTGCGATAATACCTCGCAGATATGGATGCAACCTCGACCTGTCACGTCAATGGTAGTATTTTTACTCTATTTCCTTCGACCATATTTACCCTTTCAACAGACCTCGTATTCATTTTCACTTCAGCCATTTTCATTAGGAACTGGGTATTTTCCCATTTTCCCAAAATGGATAGGATACATCTGTGAGTTTGGGAATATATACCCCTACTGACTTATCAATAATCATGATTGTTTAAACGGAGTTTATTAATCGTTAGTCTACAGAAATTTAAAATTTAAATACGCACACAAACACACACAGAAATATATATATATATATATATATATATATATATATATATATATATATATATATATATATATATATATATATATATATTGTATATACAACACCTCCAAATGTAGCCATTTCTAGTTCAATGGAGGACAAAGGCTTCAGACATGTCCTTATTCATTTCCGGTGTTTGGCCGTTTATACATACATACATACATATATATATATATATATATATATATATATATATATATATATATATATATTCATTTCACCCATTAATTTGGACATAACAACATAACATAACATCTCTAATCAATTAAATCCTATAACAGGTGACTCCGAGAAGCCATTCCTTTGTGTTATTCTTCGAGCGCGATTCAATCTTATCGAATAATGGTTCTAGTTGCACACGCCTAATTAAGGAAGAGTTTTTGACGTTTCTTTTGCGAAATATACATCGAACCAAAAATTACAAAAGATTTAAAAACAAAAACACTGCAAGCGAGAGACTAAAGGCTTTCCAACTTCCTCCTTTTGCAACAAGACATTTTTTTATTCCCTCATTCTCATTATAGTTTTCAAACTTTCCTCCTCCTCCTCCTCCTCCTCCTCCTCCTCCTCCTCCTCCTCCTCCTCCTCCTCCTCCTCCTACTCCTCCTCCTCCTAGCAACGCTTGTTTATCCAGTAGTTCTTTTGATCTCTTCTCTCCTGAAATATCACACAAAAG
>NC_090766.1:59553224-59560724 GCF_036898095.1 Palaemon carinicauda | reverse complement strand
CTTGACCTTTGACCTTTATAAATTTGAACATCACCCATGGGTTGCGCCTGGACTAGGACTTCCCTGTTGGCTTATGCAAAAGTCAGTGCTTTATTTCTGTCTCTTGATATGGCCACTTATGTCATAGTGACACCAGTGACCCCTGTGACCTTGACCTTGGGGTGACCTTGACCAAAATTTAATCAGTTCTTCCATACACATTGGGGAACTACTTGGCCAAGTTTGAAGTGATTCCGTGTAGAAATGTGGCCTCTACGTTGTCCACAGACAGACAGACAAACAAACAAACAAACAAACCGAACCGAAAACATAACCTCCTGGCGGAGGTAATGAAAATACAATAAATCACATTCTAAAATGAAAAGAAACGTTATATCTAAAAACCAGAAACTATCATTCAAGAGGATTATCAAGGTCTTATAATAATACAAAGAATTAAGATGAACCTTTAGAGATGCCAAATGATGGAAGTCGAATTCTGTTGTTAGAACATCTCCTTTCTTTTCATTTTTTGGGGAAAAGAGCGTGAGATTAAAAACAAGAAGATTAATTTTAATGAAGCGAGTAGTTCTTGGCTCTATCTGATATTAAAACCCCCATTGTTAAAATTTCAAATATTTTTTTTATTGATCAACAAAAATGTGGTGAACCATTTAGTTTTCAGTGTCCAGCAAACAACCTTCCACTTCCCAAGAACCATAATTCAAACAGATTCTTTTACTTATCTTATCTTTCATTTCATAAGATTCTTATATAACGATTCCATGAGTGCTAGCCTTCTTATTGTTCTGCTAAGTTTTTAATATCTTTTTATTTATCTTACATTTCACATATTTTATAGATGGCCTTCAAACCTTGAATAACAAAAACCAAAAAAAAAAATAAATAAATAAATAAAGAAAAAAAAATCCCCGTACTATATATTTCCAACAAGAACTAAGCACAATAGCCACAATTTTTCTTTTCATTTTTGACTAAAAAAAAAAATAATTCAAGTTACTAGTGTCAGAATCGAACGAAAGACATAGCGATCACCTAAAAAAATACAGGGCCACTTAGTAGAGCGGAGACCACTGCAGCAGCTTATTTCTCGACCTTAACCTTTGATCTTAATATGTATAAATTGGCGTGGATTTTCATACACTCAAATATTAACCAAGTTTCAAGTCTCTGCGACAACGATGTCCAAACTTATAGCTGATTACGTCAATTGGACATTTTGCTTGACACTTGACCTTGACCTTCCAAAATTTAATTATTTCCAAATTTTTAAATAACAATTAATCCCTACAAGTTTTATTACTCTACGATTGAGACTGTGGTCAGAAAACTGTTCACAAAGAAACACACAAACAAGGGCGAAAATATAACCTCCTTCCAACTTAATTGGCGGAGGTCATAAACTTTAGAAACGATCAAACTCTTCCACACACACATACATACACACACACACATATGACAAAAATCCATAAAAAAAAGAAAAAAAAAAACGGAATTACTACGTGACAAAAAAGTTCAATAAAAGGCCATGTTTGATATTCATCAATCTTTCATCCCTATTTTTCAATTGTGTTTGAGAGTAGCAAGTACCATGCTTCGCTTTAAGATGAAAACCTGCAGTGGCCTTTCCAACAATGTATACATACAAGTTTTAACAACAAGGCGGTAGCTGGTAATCTCGTCTCAAAGAAAAGCTTTTTCAGAACCAAAATTGATAAAAAAAAAAAATATGGACACCACTTTTAAGCTAAAGGACGTATGATTAATAGCTGTAGTTTGTGGGTGTGTATACATACACACACACAAACACACACACACACACACATATATATATATATATATATATATATATATATATATATATATATATATATATATATATATATATATATATATATATATATATAGTGTGTGTGTGTGTCTATGGCTATATGTCCAGTGTGAAATACATAAAATACATTATATATATATATATATGTATATATATAGATATATATATGAACAAATATACGTATGTATATATGTATACGGCAACCAACCACCATACGAACGTTGTACTTAAGGATTTCTACCAATTTAAAAAATATGAAAACCATAAAAAATTAAAACCATAGTTCAATTTCAAATCGAAACGTTAAGGGGTAGGTAAGTTGACCGCACCAAACATTATCCAACGTTTCTTGATATCTGGGTCATGGACGTGTCAGGTCAATCAAAATGTCTGATAGCAAACACAAAAGTAGTAATGATACCTCCTCCACTGCTACTAAGAGACGGCTTGGAGTAAATGAAAATGCAATAAAGCAGATAATGTAGATGTATGTGTCTTTCATGCGAATAAGTACAACAGAACAAAGAGAAAATAAGGTCCATGTAAAGAGTTCTGAAGAGAGGTAAAGTTATAAAATGGAAAAAACTTTCAGTAATTCAACTTCTCTCGCCACTCAAAGTTAGCCCCCATATGCCAGTTGTTCTACGTTAAAAGGAATGATTACTTACTAAACATTTTCTTTTATTTATTAGAATTAATATTTTTTGAATCTGCTAATACTATTAAGGTTGCTCATGAATAGCAGAGGTAAGGGACGGGACTATACCTTCACGCTAAATCGTGGATAAATTTCCTCTGTGTGTATATATATATATATATATATATATATATATATATATATATATATATATATATATATATATATATACATATACATATATATATACATATACATATAAATATATATATATATATATATATATATATATATATATATATATATATATATATATATATATATATATCTTCATCATCATCTCCTACGCCTATTGGCACAAAGAGCCTCGGTTAAATTTCGCCTCTTGCCTCTATCTCTTGCTTTTAATTGAATACTTCTTCATTCATCCTACTCTACTTCACGCTTCATAGTTCTCAGCCATGTAGGCCTGGGTTTTCAAACTTTTCTAGTTCTTTGTGGAGCCTTGCTGAACGTTTGGTGAACTAATCTATCTTGGGCAGTGCAAAGAGCATGCCCAAACCATCTCCTTCTACCCCTCATCAGAATCTCATTTACATATGGCACTCGAGTAATCTTTCTTATAGTTTTATTTCTAATTATGTCCTGCCATTCAACTCCAAATATCCTTCTGGGGATTTGTTCTAGAATCTACTTAACCTATCAGATATTGTTTAATTGCAATACCATGACTCATGTCCATATAGTAACACAGATCTTACTGAACTGATATATAGATTGATTTTTATATGTAATTTCAGGCGATTTGATTTCTAAATTTTATTTAACCAAGCCATTGTCTGATTTGATTTTTTAAACCTTTCACTAAACTCTTAATTCTAAAACCCTGTATGGAAGATCATAGTTTCTAAATATTTAAATGATTCTACCTAAATAACCCTTTCTCCTTCCGATGATATTTCCTCTTCCACTGCATACTCCGCTCTCATCATTTCATGTGTGTGTACATATATATATATATATATATATATATATATATATATATATATATATATATATATATATATATATATATATACATAGATTTATATATAGACATATAGATATATATATATACAGTACATATATATCATATATATAGATATAGATATATAGTATATATATAATATATATCATACATATATATATATATAAATACATATATATATATACATATATACATATATATACATATATATATATATTTAAATATCAATCACAATGGCATTTAATACCCAATTTTATCTTGGGAATATACATCCACTGGAATTCATTTAATAAATATATATATATATATATATATATATATATATATATATATATATATATATATATATATATATATATATATAAATCAGAAGCACTTTATACTGCGCAAACTTTAAAACAGTGTCTCATTAATATTCGTTGAAGTAACTGTAACAAAAAGCTCTTGCACCCACTTCCTCCATTCGTGGCAGCACAGCATTCCTTTGGGCAGTTAACATTAAATCCGACAATTTGTTATGAGAGAGAGAGAGAGAGAGAGAGAGAGAGAGAGAGAGAGAGAGAGAGAGAGAGAGAGAGAGAGAGAGAGAGAGAGAGAGAGAGAGAGAGAGAGCATCTGTTCAGACTTCCCAGGGGAAATATAGAATGCATGAGGCAATTCATGTAGCATCATCGGGGAGATTATATTTGATACCCCGGAAATGCAAGAATTAAAGCCATTTTATTAGTTTCTGTGTTACTTTTTGGCAAATTTTATCTTATTTTTCTATCTTTTTTTGCATTTTGATTCTAAACCTGCAATCAATTGTTTCTTTACTTTTTGGTTAGTTTAATATATTAATATTTTTTCTTTATTTTGATTTTAAACCTGATATAAATTTATTCCTGTATCTTTTTTTTATTTAAAGTTCATGTAAGAAATTCTTAGAAGATGGAGTAATAGAGATGGTTTCATACGATTTTAAAACTTCTAAAATACCAAGTGAATTTTTCTATTTAAGTTTGCCAACATATGTAATTATTTTTTTTTAAATCTTGAAGAAAATAGTATTAAAAAGAACCCATTAAAGGTAATACTAATTGGAATTGTCAACTGTTAATTGTAGAATGAGCCAACAATTCCTCTTCAAAAATACCAAACACACGGGTGTTATACATATCTAACACATTCCTTGTTCAACTGGGTAATAAACATAATATATATATCATCAGCCATAATTACTCCACTATTCCACAACAGGACAAAGGCCTCAGAATGTCTTTCCACTAACGTTTGCTAATGGTCTATACCCACAAATTCTCTTAGCTCGTCAATCCATCGTCTTCTCTTCCTTCCCCTGCTTCATTTGCTATCTCAAGGTAGCCATTTAGTTACACACATTATATCCATACACACATACACACACATATATATATACGTACATACATACATAAATTTGTATCTTAAGTAAACAGATAGTATATGACAACGGTTCTTATAAAAATTTTCCCCAAACGACCATTATCAAAAATTTCCCTAAGGTGGTGCCCACCATAGTGCAAGTATTCTAATAAAGATAAGTGATTCAGTGATGCTTTATCGGCATTTGCACTATATTTGTGCATTAAGAAAATAAAAACTTAGAAAGATGGAATAATTTGACAAAGAATTAATTCAACATTTATTAGTACTTCAGGAAAATGGGTCATGAACATATGTAAGTAGTTAACTCAGTTATCAACTATAACAGGTATAGGTAACCCACCCTCCACATGCATACACAAATGGGTAACGAGAAATGTATTATGACTACCTTAAGCATCATGAGAATTTGCCAGTCTAATAATATCAGGTTATAATACTTGATAAACAGAGCCATTGCTCACACTTATACATATTTGTGTTCTATTCCGCTGCTTTGAAGAAGGAAAGACCAACATTGATAATTTCCTTTTTGTCCTAAGATGGGAAAATATTCATCTTGCTCCTTTGACTAAAAAGCTTTATAACTAGATTGATGAAACAGCAAATTAATTTCAAAGTCCTTTCGCATGTCTATCCGTTCTTCAAAGAGATGTGAATCGATATTTTTTGCATCAGCCTGAAATGGATTTAGAACCCACTCTGGTATTTTCCATTCTTTAATTTCATTATATCTGACGAACAAATCTTCCTTCAACGTTTGATTGTAGATGAAAATAAGAACAGTATAGACCAGCTTAGTTTTCCCGGAGTGCTATCAAACTAGGAAGCTGATAGATGTCTCGCTTTGTAAACTGGGTTTGGACAAATCTAACTTGCTAATAAAACCATTATTATTTCTTTGGCATTGGTAAGACACATGTGTCCTTGAAATCTAATGTTGACCTCATTCCATTTGTTGAAATTATCAGATAAATCAATAACATCTGCACTTTTCCTTTCCAAATATTTACTCGGTACTTCATTCAATGTTTCAAAACTGGAAGAAATGAAGAATAGAATCCTAGAGGTCATAACAGCGTCGTTGACGCGTGAGCCTTTGAAAGCCATCAAAACTTCAATATGTAGCAAGAGCCGTTCACACTCCTTTACGTTTTCAAGACAGAGATGATTCAATATGCGGTCATTCAATGAATGAAATTGATCTTATTCAATGTTAGAGGTTGTGGTAGTCTATTGGAAACGTCCCTGCCTGACAATCTGTCGGACTGGGATTCAAGATCTGCTCTAGCTCGATAGCTCCTTGTAGTGTTTGCAACCTTACCACCATTGTGAGAAAGGGATGGAGGTTTGGGGGAGCCTATATGTCTAGCTCCTGAGTCATCAGCAGCCAATGCCTGGCACTCTCTAGTCCTAACTTCAGTGGAGAGGGGACTTGGGCGCTGATCTCAAGTATATATTGTCACACTCTTAGGCACTGACGCTGTCCCTTGCCTCTGCCATTCATGAGCAACCTTTAAGACCTTCGAAACAGCTTGCAGGATACTATGCAATCTGTCATTGTGAATAACAGAGTGGATAGTGAAAATGTCTGGAACTTCCCTCTTCAAATACAATGAATCTTCGATGGCGTCCAACCAACCAATGACGATGCTCCATCCGTTGCGCATCCAATAACATTTTAAATTTAAATTTCTATCAAAGATTCATTGTCGCGTAGTGTTGTCTCGTCAAGTTGCAAACATTTAACCCTTACCAACCCCTCCCCCTTTCCTAACAACAACCCCCTCTCACCAGGGTATGATTACTTCCTCTTCCCCCTACCCGGGGGACGGGGAAAGACCTAGTAGTTATTTGACATCTAGCAAAGAGCTTTTAAATATTATAAGATACAGCAAGTCCTTTTTCGAGCTTATTTCCGCATAGTTTGTACATTCTTCCAACAGTGGAACGATATTCAATTTATACTTTCAAATCACCAAAATATTTTAAATCCTTTTTTGTTTTCTATGGTTGATTTGATTACAAATGATCGATAACCCTCGAAGGATTGCTTCCTTCGTTTGTGAAAAGTCTTTCCTCATATCAAACACATTAATAACTGTACATTATTAACAAAAGGCATACCACCATATTTCAAGAATTCACTGAAGTACTGACACTTTCTTTTATGGTTACTCATCTTAAAGTTGAAAGTCCAGTGGTCTCAATTGATCAATCTTAATAAACTATACTCTCAACAAATAAATATTCATCTCCCTTATATGATAAATAGCAAGTGCCTGGCCATGTATACACACACACACACACACACACACATATATATATATATATATATATATATATATATATATATATATATATATATATAAATATATATATATATATATCTTGTTACGCTAAGGGGGAGAGGGAGTAGTCATACTCTGGTGAGAGTAGATACACCAAGAGGTTCGTTAGGAAACCATTATATCCCACTAATTGCCCAACCAACAGATTGTAGTTAGGAAAGAGGAGGTGGTTGGAAGGGTTGGAGTTGTGTGTGTGCATATCTATCTAAATATTTAGACGTCATTTTTGACGGCTCGGGTACCCAAGTTAATA
>NC_090766.1:59495724-59545724 GCF_036898095.1 Palaemon carinicauda | reverse complement strand
TTGCTTTTAACATTCATGCAATCTCTCGTAGACCCTTTAGTAAAATTAGATATACGATAAAAAAAAAAAAATAGGTACAAGGGAATAAAACAATTTTTCAGTTGATAATTTTTTTCCCCATGTTCAAAAAGACCTTTATCGGTGAGAGTGCCACATGCCCTTTAAGTGCAAGAGAATGGTCCGTAGAGAGCCAATGCACTCAGGGAATGCATCTAAACGGAAATGTTGGTCATTTTAAAAAGGAGAACGCATTTGTGTCTAAAAGCAAATGGCTGTGAGCAATTTAGGGTTTTTTCTATTTTTTAATATATTTTTTTTCAAATTTATTCAAGGTTTCTGTACATAAATAATGTACTGGAACACATCCCAACTAATTCCTACTTTGATATCGTAATGAGGGAAATAACACTTAAACGCCAAAAAAAAAGAAAGAAAATAAAAACACACACACACAAAGCATGTGACAACAACTTGAAGTATATCCAATGACCTTTACTGCTTTTATCGATTTTTTTTTACGTTAAAAATTAAAATAATCCTTAAATAAATAAAACCAATAAACTCGAATTAAACCCCTCTCCCAAATGACCTCTGCTTTGACGTCACACTTGAATCAAGTAGCGTTCGCCGAAGGTCCGATGCCACTTTCCCCTTTTCAAGAGATACTGAGAAATGACGCAATCTCCGACTGATGCTGCATCTTCAACATCCGCTTCTTAATACCTTATGAGGCTGTTTCGCTTCTATATTACAATAGGTTTCCGTGCTCTCTCTCTCTCTCTCTCTCTCTCTCTCTCTCTCTCTCTCTCTCTCTCTCTCTCTCTCTCTCTCTCTCTCTCTCTCTCTCAATGCAGTCAAAGATTTTCCACAACTTTAAATTGTATCTTTCTAGCTGATTAACCTCCTTCGATATTTATAGACATTAATTTTCATCTCTCTCTCTCTCTCTCTCTCTCTCTCTCTCTCTCTCTCTCTCTCTCTCTCTCTCTCTCTCTCAATGCAGTCAAAGATTTTCCACAACTTTAATTTGTATTTTTCTAATTGATTAAATTTCTTCAATATTTATAGACATTGATTTTCATCTCTCTCTCTCTCTCTCTCTCTCTCTCTCTCTCTCTCTCTCTCTCTCTCTCTCTCTCTCTCTCTCTCTCTCAATGCAGTCAAAGATTTTCCACAACTTTAAATTGCATCTTTCTAATTGATCAACCTTCTTCGATATTTATAAACCTTAATTTTCATCTCTCTCTCTCTCTCTCTCTCTCTCTCTCTCTCTCTCTCTCTCTCTCTCTCTCTCTCTCTCCACTCAATGATTTTATACAACCTTAAATTATGTCTTTCTAACTGGTTACTCTTCTTTAAAAAAATAACTTTTTCCCCCAAACATCTCTTCATAAATAAGATAAACAATCCTTTTGTAAAATTCTGATAAAATAAACAGATATACATAAAATACTTTCTGCTCTATTGAAAATAAATGCTATCAATTTATATGATAATAAAAAATTCAAGCTTTTTTGTTTTAATTAATATTTTTAAAAGGATCACATCCGTTAAAAAAAAGAGAGAAAAAAAGGTTATATTACTGACCTTAATTTGCTTTTATGACATCGAATTTCAAAATGTGCTTTTTAAAATCTGTAATTTGAGTGACCTAAATGGTTAATTATCCTGCTCAAAAATCTGGAGCAATAATTACCACCACCAAAATTTTTCACCTCATCTTAAATAGAGAATTAACGTAATATCAAATATCGTATTTCAACTAAAATGATAATTAGAAGAGCTCAAAAATCGAAAGAATTTTTATTAAAGTCTATCAAGCAGACTTCAATACATATGTCTATTGTCTATTTTTACTTGCTGTTGTAATTGATAAAGGCAAATCCTTTAGATTCAGGAATTAATTCAAGGGTTTAGCGACGTAGAACAGTGAAAAAAAAAACTGGATAATTAACGAGAAAGCTTGTTCATGTCACAGGCATCCAGGAAGGGAACCAGGCCACCATTGGAATTCAAGGAAATAGAGGAGAGTCGAGATACGTATGCTGTCCTGTTCCTTTATATTCTACAGATAAAACAGAAATGATTTCTCCCTTGCCGAGGAAAAAAGACTGTTTAACATGGCTATTGAATCGTAAGGTTTTGTTCGCATATTTGTATGTATGTACGGTATATATACAGTATATATATATATATATATATATATATATATATATATATATATATATATATATATATATATATATATATATATATATATACAACCTCCACCAATGGAGTCCTTTCTATCCATTGCAGGACAGAGGCCTCAGACGTAAAGATTTATGTAGGGGGTTTGACCAGTTTTCATCACCACCCTTGACACCACGGATTGGCGAGAGTGGGGGATTTCCGTCTCCTCGCTCATAGCAAACCAACCTAGTATGGGAGGCCCTGACTAGTATATCTTTGTTGATCATGGTGATACACAAGCCATTTCAACACGTTAAGGTATATATATAAAGTAGCCTGCCTATCTATCTATCTATCTATCTATCTATCTATATATATATATATATATATATATATATATATATATATATATATATATATATATATATATATATATATATATAACTAATACAGCCCTTTCTGTCTACTGCAGGCCAAGGGCTCAGACATGAAAATTTAAGTCTGGGGTTTGACCAGTTTTCATCACCACCCTTGCCAGAGCAAACCAACCTTGTATGGGTGGCCCTGACTAGTCTAGTTTTGTTGATCATGGTGATACGCTAGTTCTTTATACACGTTAAGGCATACATATATAAAGAAGCCTTTATCTATACACACACATAATATATATATATATATATATATATATATATATATATATATATATATATATATATATATATATATATATATTCCTATCCAATTTTATAACAGAATTTCGTTCCCCTTACACAGCCACTCTTTTCTATATAACCTTCATTAACAAGTTAATTGCACATCCATAAGAATGGAAGATCAAATTCAACAGTGAAAACAATAGCTATAATGCAAATAACATTTACCACGTAATGGAAATACGCAAATTCACCATACGCTTCTAGGAGAGCGAGACCACAGCATGCTTTTATCAAACCATTTTTTCTCCTGAGAATTTCCATTGCAACAGAATCCTCACTCAGCAGGCGACCTCCAGGTATTATATTGCGAAACTAAATTTAATGGAATGGAAGTTTCTCCATTTGCATAACTGGGAAAGACTCCATCAATGTTGAAGTGGGGACACTTGAAAGGTTTATGTACATGTCGGTGGGAATAAATACAGCATGAATTGCATGTCACACATTTTCCCTTATTCATGTAAATACAATAGGTAGTAATGAATATTGAAAACAATAAACATCCACTTAAATAAATGTATTTCAACCAGCGTTATTAAATTTAAATCTAAAGTTTCGTATACGAGTGTATGAATATATGCGTCTACTTTTTTTTATTTTAAGTGTCGTTCTACAATCTCTATCATACAGTATATATATATATATATATATATATATATATATATATATATATATATATATATATATATATACATATATATATATATATATATATATATATATATATATATATATATATATACATATACCAAGGCACTTCCCCCAATTTTGGGGGGGGGTAGCCGACATCAAAATGAAACAAAAAGCGGGACCTCTCCTCTCTACGTTCCTCCCAGCCTGACAAGGGACTCAACCGAGTTCGGCTGGTACTGCTAGGGTGCTACAGCCCACCCTCCCCCGTTATCCACCACAGATGAAGCTTCATAACGCTGAATCCCCTACTGCTGCTACCTCCGCGGTCATCCAAGGCACCAGAGGAAGAAGCAGGGCCTGCCGGAACTGCGTCACAATCGCTACCCATTCATCCTTTTTTTCTAGCACGCTCTCTTGCCTCTCCCACATCTATCCTCCTATCACCCAGAGCTTTCTTCACTCCATCCATCCACCCAAACATTGGGCTTCCTCTTGTACTTCTCCCATCAACTCTTGCATTCATCACCTTCTTTAGCAGACAGCCATTTTCCATTCTCTAAACATGGCCAAGCCACCTCAACACATTCATATCTACTCTAGCTGCTAACTCATTTCTTACACCCGTTCTCACCCTCACTACTTCGTTCCTAAACCTATCTACTCGAGATGCACCAGCCATACTCCTTAGACGCTTCATCTTAAACACATTCAATTTCTGTCTCTCCGTCACTTTCATTCCCCACAACTCCGATCCATACATCACAGTTGGTACAATCACTTTCTCATACAGAGCTCTCTTTATAGACATGCCCAACCCTCTATTTTCTACTACTCCCTTAACTGCCCCCAACACTTTGCATCCTTCATTCACTCTCTGACGTACATCTGCTTCCACTCCACCATTTGCTGCAACAACAGACCCCACTTGAACTGATCCACCTCCTCAAGTAACTCTCCATTCAAAATGACATTCAACCACGCACCACCTTCCCTCCTCGTACATCTCATAACCTTACTATTACCCACATTATCTCTCAATTTCCTTCTCTCACACATCCTTCCAAATTCTGTCACTTATCGGCCAAGCTTCTCTTCCGCGTCTGCAACTAGTACAGTGTCATCCGAAAACAATAACTGATTTACCTCCAATTCATGGTCATTCGCGTCTATAAGTTTCAATCCTCGTCCAAGCACTCCAGCATTCACCTCTCTCACCACTCCATCAACATACAAGTTAAACAACCACAGTGACATCACACATCCCTGTCTAAGCCCCACTCTCATCGGAAACCAATCGCTCACTTCATTTCCTATCCTAATACATGCTTTACTACTTTTGTAGAAACTTTTCACTGCTTGCAACAACCTTCCATCATCTCCGTATAACCTCATCACATTCCACATTGCTTCCCTATCAACTCTATCATACGCTTTCTCTAGATCCATAAACGCAATATACACCTCCATACCTTTTGCTAAACCTTTTTCGCATATCTGCCTTACTGTAAAAATCTGATTCATACAACCCCTACCTCTTCTAAAACCACCCTGTACTTCTAAGATTGCATTCTCTGTTTTATCCTTAATCCTATTAAGCAGTACTCTACCATACACTTTTCCAACTACACTCAACAAACTAATACCCCTTGAATTACAACACTCATGCACATCTCCCTTACCCTTATATAGTGGTACAATACATGCACAAACCCAATCTACTGGTACTATTGACAACACAAAACACATATTAAACAATCTCACCAACCATTCAAGTACAGTCACAGCCTCTTCCTTCACCATCTCAGCTCTCACACCATCCATACCAGATGTTTTTCCTACTCTCGTTTCATCTAGTGCTCTCCTCACTTCCTCTTTTGTAATCTCTCTCTCATTCTCATCTCCCAGCACTGGCACCTCAACACCTGCAACAGCAATTATATCTGCCTCCCTATTATCCTCAACATTCAGTAAACTTTCAAAATATTCCGTCCACCTTTTCCTTGCCTCCTCTTCTTTTAACAACCTTACATTTCCATCTCTCAATGTCTCTTCAATTCTTGAACCGGCCTTCTTTACTCTCTTCACTTCTTTCCAAAACTTCTTCTTAATCTCTTCATATGAATGACCAAATCCCTGACCCCACCTCTGGTCAGCTGCCCTCTTTGCCTCACTTACCCCGCGCTTTACTTCCACATTTTTCTCTCTATATCTTTCATACTTCTCTACACTATTACTCTGCAGCCATTCTTCAAAATCCCTCTTTATATCTTCCACTTTTACCTTCACTCCTTCATTCCACCATTCGCTGCCCTTCCTCATGCTGCCTCCAAAAAACTTCTTGGCACACACACCACTTGCAATCCCAAAAAAATTTTCTTTTACAAACTTCCACTCCTCTAAATTACCAGTTTCTCTTACTTTCACTTCGTCATATGCCATTTTCAACCTTTCTTGATATTAACTTTTTACCCATGGTTTTATTAGCTCTTCAACTCTCATTAGCTCCCTTTTACATCCACCTACTCTGTACCCCCACTCTTTTCCTACAACTAATTTTCCTTCCACCAAAAAATTATCAGACATACCGTTAGCCATACACCTGAACACATGCACGTCTTTCAATCTTTCAAACATTTTTAGTTATTAACACATAATCCATTAACGTCCTTTCTACCCCTCTTTCATTTGCCACTCTTACCCATGTATACTTGTTTTTATCTTTTTTTTTTAAAAAGCTACAACTTAAAACCATCTCTTGCTTAACACACATATCTACCAGTCGCTCATCACTCATTTTCACCTGGTACGGCATACTTCTCAATGAAACCTTCTACCTCTCCAGCGCCCACTCTAGCATATAAGTCATCCATGACAACTACATAATTCCTTCTACCCAGTCCTTCTACACACCTAGTTAATTCATTCCAGAACTCATTATATGTATATATATGTATATGTATATATATATGTATTATATATGTATGTATGTATATATATATACATATATATATATATATATATATATATATATATATATATATATATATATATATATATATATATATATATATATATATATATATATATACAGTACATATATATATATATATATATATATATATATATATATATATATATATATATATATATATGTTTACCATACAAATAATCTCCTAAAAGGTATGGCGTCAAAAGATTCCATTCATTTGGTATTTCACCACACATACACACACACCCACATACATACATATATATCTATATATATATATATATATATATATATATATATATATATATATATATATATATATATATATATATATATATATATATATATATATATATATATATATACTGTGTATACACACACACACACACACACACATATATATATATATATATATATATATATATATATATATATATATATATATATATATATATATAAACAGATTAAACAAACACGAGGTGGGCATGATGTTCAGTTGCAAAAGACCATTTCGATTTTAAAAATATAAAAGAAAATAGATAGGATTTAAGGTCTCTTTTATTTTTGAACTTGCACAAATACAAACGCATTCATAAGTGGTTATATATATATATATATATATATATATATATATATATATATATATATATATATATATATATATATATATATATATATATATACTGTGTATATACACACACCCATATATATATATATATATATATATATATATATATATATATATATATATATATATATATATATATATATATATAAACAGATTATACAAAGACGAGATGGGCATGAAGTTCAATTGAAAAAAACCATTTCGATTTTAAAAATATGAAAGAAAATAGATAGGATTTACTGTTTCTTTTATTTTTGTACTTACACAAATACGACCGCATATATATGTGTTTATATATATATATATATATATATATATATATATATATATATATATATATATATATATATATATATATATATATAAACAAGTGCAAACACAAGCAACGCTTCTGTATTATCTAACAAATACCATTCGGTTGCAAAAAGTAAAAGAATAGCAAATGTGATTTCTGAATTATATTTTGGGCTTGTTTAAGTGGATTTCTATCAATTGCAGCAACCTATTTTTATATAAAAAATAAACACAAAAGTAAATAAAAAAAACCAAAAACCCAGGAAATAACCGATATAAGTATTGATGATTAATTTCACCTTACAAAGAATTAGGTGATAAAAATCGTATATCTACATGAAACTATATTCAACGGAGATGCTTATGATTGTACTAAAAGAATACATTGCATTTGATTCATGAATTTGTGCCTTTGGCTAGATTTTAAGCAGATGTTGGGCTAAAATTAATGCTAGATCTTTGCTCAGAAAGCATCGATAACGTTTATAATACTTCCTGAAGGCTAAAATCACTGCCAGATCTTTGCTCAGAGAGCACAAATAACGTTTATAATCCTTCGTGAAAGCTAAAATCATTGCCAGATCTTGGCTCAGACAGCACCGATAAAGTTTATAATCCTTCGTAAAAGCTAAAATCACTGCCAGATCTTGGCTCAGACAGCATCAACAATGTTTATAATCCTTCTTGAAGGCAAAAATCACTGCCAGATCTTGGCTCAGACAGCATCAATAACGTTTATAATCCTTCGTGAAAGCTAAAATCACAGCCAGATCTTGGCTCAGACAGCATCAATAACGTTTATAATCCTTCGTGAAAGCTAAAATCACTGCCATATCTTGGCTCAGACAGCATCAACAATGTTTATAATCCTTCTTGAAGGCAAAAATCACTGCCAGATCCTGGCTCAGACAGCACCAATAACGTTTATTATCCTTCCTGAAGGCTAACATCACTGCCAGATCTTGGCTCAGACAGCACCAATAACGTTTATGCCAGATCTTTGCTCAGAGAGCATCAATAACGTTTATAATCCTTCGTGAAAGCTAAAATCAATGCCAGATCTTGGCTCAGACAGCACCAATAACGTTTATAATCCTTCGTGAAAGCTAAAATCACTGCCAGATCTTGGCACAGACAGCATCAACAATGTTTATAATCCTTCTTGAAGTCAAAAATTACTGCCAGAACTTGGCTCAGACAGCATCAATAACGTTTATAATCCTTCGTGAAAGCTAAAATCACTGCCAGATCTTGGCTCAGACAGCACCAATAATGCTTACAATACTTCCTTAAGGCTGAAATCACTGCCAGATCTTGGCTCAGACAGCACCAATAAGGTTTATAACCCTTCGTGAAAGCTAAAATCACTGCCAGATCTTGGCTCAGACAGCACCAATAACGTTTATAATCCTTCGTGAAAGCTAAAATCACTGCCAGATCTTGGCTCAGAGAGCACCAATAACGGTTATAATCCTTCGTGAAAGCTAAAATCACTGCCAGATCTTGGCTCAGACAGCACTAATAACGTTTATAATCCTACCTTAAGGCTAAAATCACTGCCAGATCTTGGCTCAGACAGCACCAATAACGTTTATAATCCTTCCTGAAAGCTAAAATCACTGCCAGATCTTGGCTCAGGCAGCACCAATAACGTTTATAATCCTTCCTTAAGGCTAAAATCACGGCCAGATCTTGGCTCAGGCACCACCAATAACGTTTATAATCCTTCGTGAAGGCAAAAATCACGGCCAGATCTTGGCTCAGGCAGCACCAATAACGTTTATAATCCTTCCCGAAGGCTAACATCACGGCCGGATCCTGGCTCAGACAGCACCAATAACGTTTATAATCCTTCCCGAAGGCTAACATCACGGCCAGATCCTGGCTCAGACAGCACCAATAACGTTTATAATCCTTCCAGAAGGCTAACATCACGGCCAGATCCTGGCTCAGACAGCACCAATAACGTTTATTATCCTTCCCGAAAGCTAACATCACGGCCAGATCCTGGCTCAGACAGCACCAATAACGTTTATTATCCTTCCCGAAGGCTAACATCACGGCCAGATCCTGGCTCAGACAGCACCAATAACGTTTATTATCCTTCCCGAAGGCTAATATCACTGCCAGATCTTGGCTCAGACAGCACCAATAACGTTTATGCCAGATCTTTGCTCAGACTGCATCAATAACGTTTATAATCCTTCGTGAAAGCTAAAATCATTGCCGGATCTTGGCTCAGATAGCACCAATAACGTTTACAATCCTTCCTGAAGGCTAAAATCACTGCCAGATCTTGGCTCAGACAGCATCAATAACGTTTATAATCCTTCCTGAAGGCTAAAATCACTGCCAGATCTTGGCTCAGAGAGCATCAATAACGTTTATGCCAGATCTTTGCTCAGACAGCATCAATAACGTTTATAATCTTTCCTTAATGCTAATATCACTACCAGATCCTGGCTCAGACAGCATCAATAACGTTTATAATACTTCCTTAAGGCTAAAATCACTGCCAGATCTTGGCTCAGACAGCACCAATAAAGTTTATAATCCTTCGTGAAAGCTAAAATCAATGCCAGATCTTGGCTCAGACAGCACCAATAACGTTTATAATCCTTCGTGAAAGCTAAAATCACTGCCAGATCTTGGCTCAGAGAGCACCAATAACGGTTATAATCCTTCGTGAAAGCTAAAATCACTGCCAGATCTTGGCTCAAACAGCACCAATAACGTTTAAAATCCTACCTTAAGGCTAAAATCACTGCCAGATCTTGGCTCAGATAGCACCAATGACGTTTATAATTCTTGGTGAAAGCTAAAATCACTGCCAGATCTTGGCTCAGGCAGCACCAATAACGTTTATAATCCTTCCTTAAGGCTAAAATCACGGCCAGATCTTGGCTCAGGCACCACCAATAACGTTTATAATCCTTCGTGAATGCAAAAATCACGACCAGATCTTGGCTCAGGCAGCACCAATAACGTTTATAATCCTTCCCGAAGGCTAACATCACGGCCAGATCCTGGCTCAGACAGCACCAATAACGTTTATTATCCTTCCCGAAGGCTAACATCACGGCCAGATCCAGGCTCAGACAGCACCAATAACGTTTATTATCCTTCCCGAAGGCTAACATCACGGCCAGATCCTGGCTCAGACAGCACCAATAACGTTTATTATCCTTCACGAAGGCTAACATCACGGCCAGATCCTGGCTCAGACAGCACCAATAACGTTTATTATCCTTCCCGAAGGCTAACATCACGGCCAGATCCTGGCTCAGACAGCACCAATAACGTTTATTATCCTTCCCGAAGGCAAACATCACGGCCAGATCCTGGCTCAGACAGCACCAATAACGTTTATTATCCTTCCCGAAGGATAACATATCGGCCAGATCCTGGCTCAGACAGCACCAATAACGTTTATTATCCTTCCCGAAGGCTAACATCACGGCCAGATCCTGGCTCAGACAACACCAATAACGTTTATTATCCTTCCCTAAGGCTAACATCACTGCCAGATCTTGGCACAGACAGCACCAATAACGTTTATGCCAGATCTTTGCTCAGAGAGCATCAATAACGTTTATAATCCTTCGTGAAAGCTAAAATCATTGCCAGATCTTGGCTCAGCACCCATAACGTTTACAATCCTTCGTGGAAGCTAAAATCACAACCAGATCTTGGCTCAGAAAGCATCAATAACGTTTATAATCCTTCCAGAAGACTAAAATCACTGCCAGATCTTGGCTCAGACAGCATCAATAACGTTTATGCCGGATCTTTGCTCAGACAGCATCAATAACGTTTATAATCTTTCCCGAAGTCTAATATCACTACCAGATCCTGGCTCAGACAGCATCAATAACGTTTATAATCCTTCCTGAAGACTAAAATCACTGCCAGATCTTTGCTCAGACAACATCAATAACGTTTATGCCAGATCTTTGCTCAGAGAGCATCAATAACGTTTATAATCTTTCCCGAGGGCTAAAATCACTACCAGATCCTGGCTCAGACAGCATCAATAACGTTTATAATCCTTCCTGAAGGCTAAAATCACTGCCAGATCTTGGCTCAGACAGCATCAATAACATTTATAATCCTTCCTGAAGGCTAAAATCACTGCCAGATCTTGGCTCAGACAGCATCAATAACGTTTATGCCAGATCTTTGCTCAGAGAGCATCAATAACGTTTATAATCTTTCCCGAGGGCTAAAATCCCTACCAGATCCTGGCTCAGACAGCATCAATAACGTTCATAATCCTTCCTGGAGGCTAAAATCACTGCCAGATCTTGGCACAGACAGCATCAATAACGTTCATAATCCTTCCTGAAGGCTAAAATCACTGCCAGATCTTGGCTCAGACAGCATCAATAACGTTTATGCCAGATCTTTGCTCAGAGAGCATCAATAACTTTTATAATCTTTCCCGAGGGCTAAAATCACTACCAGATCCTGGCTCCGACAGCATCAATAACGTTTATAATCCTTCCTGAAGGCTAATATCACTGCCAGATCTTGGCTCAGATAGCATCAATAATGCTCATAATCCTTCCTGAAGGCTAAAATCACTGCCAGATCTTGGCTCAGACAGCATCAATAACGTTATATTCTTTCCTGAAGGCTAAAATCATAACCAGATCCTGGCTCAGACAGCATCAATAACGTTTATAATCCTTCCTGAAAGCTAAAATCACTGCCAAATCTTGGCTCAGACCGCATCAATAACGTTTATAATCTTTCCCAAAGGCTAAAATCACAACCAGATCCTGGCTCAGACAGTATCAATAACGTTTATAATCCTTCCTGAAGGCTAAAATCACTGACAGATCTTGGCTCAGAGAGCATCAATAACGTTTATGCCAGATCTTTGCTCAGTAGGCATCAATAACGTTTATAATCTTTCCCAAAGCTATAATCACAACCAGATCCTGGCTCAGAAAGCATCAATAACGTTTATAATCCTTCCTGAAGGCTAAAATCACTGCCAGATCTTGGCTCAGAGAGCATCAATAACGTTTATGCCAGATCTTTGCTCAGACAGCATCAATAACGTTTATAATCTTTCCCGAAGGCTAAAATCACAACCAGATCCTGGCTCAGACAGCATCAATAACGTTTATAATCCTTCCTGTAGGCTAAAATCACTGCCAGATCTTGGCTCAGACAGCATCAATAACGTTTATAATCTTTGCCGAAGGCTAAAATCACAACTAGATCCTGGCTCAGACAGCATCAATAACGTTTATAATCCTTCCTGAAGGCTAAAATCACAGCCAGATCTTGGCTCAGAGAGCATCAATAACATTTATAATCCTTCCTGAAGGCTAAAATCACTGCCAGATCTTGGCTTAGAGAGCATCAATAACGTTTATAATCCTTCCTGAAGGCTAAAATCACTGCCATATCTTGGCTCAGACAGCATCAATAACGTTTATAATCCTTCCTGAAGGCTAAAATCACTGCCAGATCTTGGCACAGACAGCATCAATAACGTTTATAATCCTTCCTGAAGGCTAAAACCACTGCCAGATCTTAGCTCAGACAGCATCAATAACGTTTATAATCCTTCCTGAAGGCTAAAATCACTGCCAGATCTTGGCACAGACAGCATCAATAACGTTTATAATCCTTCCTGAAGGCTAAAATCACTGCCAGATCTTGGCTCAGAGAGCATCAATAAAGTTTATAATCCTTCCTGAAGGCTAAAATCACTGCCAGATCTTGGCTCAAAGAGCATCAATAACGTTTATAATCCTCCCTGAAGGCTAAAACCACTGCCAGATCTTGGCACAGACAGCATCAATAACGTTTATAATCCTTCCTGAAGGCTAAAATCACTGCCAGATCTTGGCACAAACAGCATCAATAACGTTTATAATCCTTCCTGAAGGCTAAAATCACTGCCAGATCTTGGCTCAGAGAGCATCAATAACGTTTATAATCCTTCCTGAAGGCTAAAATCACTGCCAGATCTTGGCACAGACAGCATCAATAACGTTTATAATCCTTCCTGAAGGCTAAAATCACTGCCAGATCTTGGCTCAGACAGCATCAATAACGGATATAATCCTTCGTGAAAGCTAAAATCACTGCCAGATCTTGGCTCAGACAGCATCAATAGTGGTTATAATCCTTCGTGAAGGCTAAAATCACTGCCAGATCTTGGCTCAGACAGCATCAATAACGTTTATAATCTTTCCCGAGGGCTAAAATCACTACCAGATCTTGGCTCACACAGCATCAATAACGTTTATAATCTTTCCCGAGGGCTAAAATCACTGCCAGATCCTGGCTCAGACAGCATCAATAACGTTTATAATCCTTCCTGAAGGCTAAAATCACTGCCAGATCTTGGCTCACACAGCATCAATAACGGTTATAATCCTTCGTGAAAGCTAAAATCACTGCCAGATCTTGGCTCAGACAGCATCAATAACGTTTATAATCCTTCCTGAAGGCTAAAATCACTACCAGATCCTGGCTCAGACAGCATCAATAACGTTTATAATCCTTCCTGAAGGCTAAAATCACTGCCAGATCTTGGCTCAGACATCATCAATAACGTTTATAATCCTTCCTGAAGGCTAAAATCACTGCCAGATCTTGGCTCAGACAGCATCAATAACGGTTATAATCCTTCGTGAAAGCTAAAATCACTGCCATATCTTGGCTCAGACAGCATCAATAACGGTTATAATCCTTCCTGAAGGCTAAAATCACTACCAGATCCTGGCTCAGACAGCATCAATAACGTTTATAATCCTTCCTGAAGACTAAAATCACTGCCAGATCTTGGCTCAGACAGCATCAATAACGTTTATAATCCTTCGTGAAAGCTAAAATCACTGCGAGATCTTGGCACAGACAGCATCAATAACGTTTATAATCCTTCCTGAAGGCTAAAATCACTGCCAGATCTTGGCTCAGACAGCATCAATAACGTTTATAATCCTTCCTGAAGGCTAAAATCACTGCCAGATCTTTGCTCAAACAGCATCAATAACGTTTATAATCCTTCCTGAAGGCTAAAATCACTGCCAGATCTTGGCACAGACAGCATCAATAACGTTTATAATCCTTCGTGAAAGCTAAAATCACTGCCAGATCTTGGCTCAGAGAGCATCAATAACGTTTATAATCCTTCCTGAAGGCTAAAATCACTGCCAGATCTTGGCACAGACAGCATCAATAACGTTTATAATCCTTCCTGAAGGCTAAAATCACTGCCAGATCATGGTTCAGAGAGCATCAATAACGTTTATAATCCTTCATGAAGGCTAAAATCACAGCCATATCTTGGCAGAGACAGCATCAATAACGTTTATAATCCTTCCTGAGGGCTAAAACCACTGCCATATGTTGGCACAGACAGCATCAATAACGTTTATAATCCTTCCTGAAGGCTAAAATCACTGCCAGATCTTGGTAAAGACAGCATCAATAACGTTTATTATCCTTCCTGAAGGCCAAAATCACTGCCAGATCTTGGCTCAGACAGAATCAATAACGTTTATAATCCTTCCTGAAGGCTAAAATCACTGCAAGATCTTGGCTCAGACAGCATCAATAACGGTTATAATCCTTCCTGAAGGCTAAAATCACTGCCAGATCTTGGCACAGACAGCATCAATAACGTTTATAATCCTTCCTGAAGGCTAAAATCACTGCCAGATCTTGGCTCAGACAGCATCAATAACGTTTATAATCTTTCCTGAAGGCTAAAATAACAACCAGATCCTGGCTCAGAGGGCATCAATAACGTTTATAATCCTTCCTGAAAGCTAAAATCACTGCCAAATCTTGGCTCAGACCGCATCAATAACGTTTATAATCTTTCCCAAAGGCTAAAATCACAACCAGATCCTGGCTCAGACACCATCAATAACGTTTATAATCCTTCCTGAAGGCTAAAATCACTGCCAGATCTTGGCTCAGAGAGCATCAATAACGTTTATGCCAGATCTTTGCTCAGACTGCATCAATAACGTTTATAATCCTTCCTGAAGGCTAAAACCACTGCCAGATCTTGGCTCACACAGCATCAATAACGGTTATAATCCTTCGTGAAAGCTAAAATCACTGCCAGATCTTGGCACACACAGCATCAATAACGTTTATAATCCTTCCTGAAGGCTAAAATCAATGCCAGATCTTGGCTCAGACAGCATCAATAACGTTTTATAATCCTTCCTGAAGGCTAAAACCACTGCCAGATCTTGGCTCACACAGCATCAATAACCTTTATAATCCTTCCTGAAGGCTAAAATCACTACCAGATCTTGGCTCAGAGAGCATCAATAACGTTTATAATCCTTCCTGAAGGCTAAAATCGCTGCCAGATCTTGGCACAGACAGCATCAATAACGTTTATAATCCTTCCTGAAGGCTAAAATCACTGCCAGATCTTGGCTCAAAGAGCATCAATAACGTTTATAATCCTTCCTGAAGGCTAAAATCGCTGCCAGATCTTGGCTCAGAGAGCATCAATAACGTTTATAATCTTTCCTGAAGGCTAAAATCACAACCAGATCCTGGCTCAGAGGGCATCAATAACGTTTATAATCCTTCCTGAAAGCTAAAATCACTGCCAAATCTTGGCTCAGACCGCATCAATAACGTTTATAATCTTTCCCAAAGGCTAAAATCACAACCAGATCCTGGCTCAGACAGCATCAATAACGTTTATAATCCTTCCTGAAGGCTAAAACCACTGCCAGATCTTGGCTCAGACAGCATCAATAACGTTTATAATCCTTCCTGAAGGCTAAAATCACTGCCAGATCTTGGCTCAGAGAGCATCAATAACGTTTATAATCCTTCCTGAAGGCTAAAATCACTGCCAGTTCTTGGCACAGACAGCATCAATAACGTTTATAATCCTTCCTGAAGGCTAAAATCACTGCCAGATCTTGACTAAGACAGCATCAATAACGTTCATAATCCTTCCTGAAGGCTAAAATCACTGCCAGATCTTGGCTCAGAGAGCATCAATAACGTTTATAATCCTTCCTGAAGGCTTAAATCACTGCCAGATCTTGGCTCAGACAGCATCAATAACGTTTATAATTCTTCTTGAAGGCTAAAATCACTGCCAGATCTTGGCACAGACAGCATCAATAACGTTTATAATCCTTCCTGAAGGCTAAAATCACTACCAGATCCTGGCTCAGACAGCATCAATAACGTTTATAATCCTTCCTGAAGGCTAAAATCATTGCCAGATCTTGGCTCAGACAGCATCAATAACGTTTATAATCCTTCCTGAAGGCTAAAATCACTGCCAGATCTTGGCATAGACAGCATCAATAACGTTTATAATCCTTCCTGAAGGCTAAAATCACTGCCAGATCTTGGCACAGACAGCATCAATAACGTTTATAATCCTTCCTGAAGGCTAAAATCACTACCAGATCCTGGCTCACACATCATCAATAACGTTTATAATCCTTCCTGAAGGCTAAAATCACTGCCAGTTCTTGGCTCAGAGAGCATCAATAACGTTTATAATCCTTCCTGAAGGCTAAAATCACTGCCAGATCTTGGCACAGACAGCATCAATAACGTTTATAATCCTTCCTGAAGGCTAAAATCACTACCAGATCCTGGCTCAGACAGCATCAATAACGTTTATGCCAGATCTTTGCTCAGACTGCATCAATAACGTTTATAATCCTTCCTGAAGGCTAAAACCACTGCCAGATCTTGGCTCACACAGCATCAATAACGGTTATAATCCTTCGTGAAAGCTAAAATCACTGCCAGATCTTGGCACACACAGCATCAATAACGTTTATAATCCTTCCTGAAGGCTAAAATCAATGCCAGATCTTGGCTCAGACAGCATCAATAACGTTTTATAATCCTTCCTGAAGGCTAAAACCACTGCCAGATCTTGGCTCACACAGCATCAATAACCTTTATAATCCTTCCTGAAGGCTAAAATCACTACCAGATCTTGGCTCAGAGATCATCAATAACGTTTATAATCCTTCCTGAAGGCTAAAATCGCTGCCAGATCTTGGCACAGACAGCATCAATAACGTTTATAATCCTTCCTGAAGGCTAAAATCACTGCCAGATCTTGGCTCAAAGAGCATCAATAACGCTTATAATCCTTCCTGAAGGCTAAAATCGCTGCCAGATCTTGGCTCAGAGAGCATCAATAACGTTTATAATCTTTCCTGAAGGCTAAAACCACTGCCAGATCTTGGCTCAGAGAGCATCAATAACGTTTATAATCCTTCCTGAAGGCTAAAATCACTGCCAGATCTTGGCTCAGAGAGCATCAATAACGTTTATAATCCTTCCTGAAGGCTAAAATCACTGCCAGTTCTTGGTAAGACAGCATCAATAACGTTTATAATCCTTCCTGAAGGCTAAAATCACTGCCAGATCTTGACTAAGACAGCATCAATAACGTTCATAATCCTTCCTGAAGGCTAAAATCACTGCCAGATCTTGGCTCAGAGAGCATCAATAACGTTTATAATCCTTCCTGAAGGCTTAAATCACTGCCAGATCTTGGCTCAGACAGCATCAATAACGTTTATAATTCTTCTTGAAGGCTAAAATCACTGCCAGATCTTGGCACAGACAGCATCAATAACGTTTATAATCCTTCCTGAAGGCTAAAATCACTACCAGATCCTGGCTCAGACAGCATCAATAACGTTTATAATCCTTCCTGAAGGCTAAAATCACAACCAGATCTTGGCTCAGACAGCATCAATAACGTTTATAATCCTTCCTGAAGGCTAAAATCACTGCCAGATCTTGGCATAGACAGCATCAATAACGTTTATAATCCTTCCTGAAGGCTAAAATCACTGCCAGATCTTGGCACAGACAGCATCAATAACGTTTATAATCCTTCCTGAAGGCTAAAATCACTACCAGATCCTGGCTCACACATCATCAATAACGTTTATAATCCTTCCTGAAGGCTAAAATCACTGCCAGATCTTGGCTCAGAGAGCATCAATAACGTTTATAATCCTTCCTGAAGGCTAAAATCACTGCCAGATCTTGGCACAGACAGCATCAATAACGTTTATAATCCTTCCTGAAGGCTAAAATCACTACCAGATCCTGGCTCAGACAGCATCAATAATGTTTATAATCCTTCCTGAAGGCTAAAATCACTGCCAGATCTTGGCAGAGACAGCATCAATAACGTTTATAATCCTTCCTGAAGGCTAAAATCACTGCCAGATCTTGGCACAAACAGCATCAATAACGTTTATAATCCTTCCTGAAGGCTAAAATCACTGCCAGATCTTGGCACAGACAGCATCAATAACGTTTATAATCCTTCCTGAAGGCTAAAATCACTACCAGATCCTGGCTCACACATCATCAATAACGTTTATAATCCTTCCTGAAGGCTAAAATCACTGCCAGATCTTGGCACAGACAGCATCAATAACGTTTATAATCCTTCCTGAAGGCTAAAATCACTACCAGATCCTGGCTCACACATCATCAATAACGTTTATAATCCTTCCTGAAGGCTAAAATCACTGCCAGATCTTGGCTCACACAGCATCAATAACGGTTATAATCCTTCGTGAAAGCTAAAATCACTGCCAGATCTTGGCACAGACGGCATCAATAACGTTTATAATCCTTCCTGAAGGCTAAAATCACTGCCAGATCTTTGCTCAGAGAGCATCAATAACGTTTATAATCCTTCCTGAAGGCTAACATCACTGCCAGATCTTGGCTCAGAGAGCATCAATAACGTTTATAATCCTTCCTGAAGGCTAAAATCACTGCCAGATCTTGGCTCAGACAGCATCAATAACGGTTATAATCCTTCGTGAAAGCTAAAATCACTGCCAGATCTTGGCACAGACAGCATCAATAACGTTTATAATCCTTCCTGAAGGCTAAAATCACTGCCAGATCTTTGCTCAAACAGCATCAATAACGTTATAATCCTTCCTGAAGGCTAAAAACACAACCAGATCTTGGCTCAGACAGCATCAATAACGTTTATAATCCTTCCTGAAGGCTAAAATCACTGCTATATCTTTGCTCAGACAGCATCAATAACGTTTATAATCCTTCCTGAAGGCTAAAATCACTGCCAGATCTTTGCTCAGAGAGCATCAATAACGGTTATAATCCTTCCTGAAGGCTAAAATCACTACCAGATCTTGGCTCAGACAGCATCAATAACGTTTATAATCCTTCCTGAAGGCTAAAATCACTGCCAGATCTTGGCTCAGACAGCATCAATAACGGTTATAATCCTTCCTGAAGGCTAAAATCACTGCCAGATCTTGGCTCAGAGAGCATCAATAACGTTTATAATCCTTCCTGAAGGCTAAAATCACTGCCAGATCTTGGCTCAGACAGCATCAATAACGTTATAATCCTTCGTGAAGGCTAAAATCACTGCCAGATCTTGGCACAGACAGCATCAATAACGTTTATAATCCTTCCTGAAGGCTAAAATCACTGCCAGATCTTGGCTCAACAGCATCAATAACGTTTATAATCCTTCCTGAAGGCTAAAATCACTGCCAGATCTTGGCACAGACAGCATCAATAACGTTTATAATCCTTCCTGAAGGCTAAAATCACAACCAGATCTTGGCTCAGACAGCATCAATAACGTTTATAATCCTTCCTGAAGGCTAAAATCACTGCCAGATCTTGGCTCAGACAGCATCAATAACGTTTATAATCCTTCCTGAAGGCTAAAATCACTGCCAGATCTTGGCTCAGAGAGCATCAATAACGTTTATAATCCTTCCTGAAGGCTAAAATCACTACCAGATCTTGGCTCAGACAGCATCAATAACGTTTATAATCCTTCCTGAAGGCTAAAATCACTGCCAGATCTTGGCTCAGACAGCATCAATAACGTTATAATCCTTCCTGAAGGCTAAAATCACTGCCAGATCTTGGCTCAGAGAGCATCAATAACGGTTATAATCTTTCGTGAAAGCTAAAATCACTGCCAGATCTTGGCTCAGACAGCATCAATAACGTTTATAATCCTTCCTGAAGGCTAAAATCACTGCCAGATCTTGGCACAGACAGCATCAATAACGTTTATAATCCTTCCTGAAGGCTAAAATCACTGCCAGATCTTTGCTCAGACAGCATCAATAACGTTTATAATCCTTCCTGAAGGCTAAAATCACAGCCAGATCTTGGCACAGACAGCATCAATAACGTTTATAATCCTTCCTGAAGGCTAAAATCACTGCCAGATCTTGGCTCAGACAGCATCAATAACGTTTATAATCCTTCCTGAAGGCTAAAATCACTGCCAGATCTTGGCTCAGACAGCATCAATAACATTTATAATCCTTCCTGAAGGCTAAAATCACTGCCAGATCTTGGCTCAGACAGCATCAATAACGTTTATGCCAGATCTTTGCTCAGAGAGCATCAATAACGTTTATAATCTTTCCCGAGGGCTAAAATCCCTACCACATCCTGGCTCAGACAGCATCAATAACGTTCATAATCCTTCCTGAAGGCTAAAATCACTGCCAGATCTTGGCACAGACAGCATCAATAACGTTTATAATCCTTCCTGAAGGCTAAAATCACTGCCAGATCTTGGCTCAGACAGCATCAATAACGTTTATGCCAGATCTTTGCTCAGAGAGCATCAATAACTTTTATAATCTTTCCCGAGGGCTAAAATCACTACCAGATCCTGGCTCCAACAGCATCAATAACGTTTATAATCCTTCCTGAAGGCTAAAATCACTGCCAGATCTTGGCTCAGACAGCATCAATAACGTTTATAATCCTTCCTGAAGGCTAAAATCACTGCCAGATCTTGGCTCAGAGAGCATCAATAACGTTTATAATCCTTCCTGAAGGCTAAAATCACTGCCAGATCTTGGCTCAGACAGCATCAATAACGTTTATAATCCTTCCTGAAGGCTAAAATCACTGCCAGATCTTGGCTCAGACAGCATCAATAACGTTTATAATCTTCCTGAAGGCTAAAATCACTGCCAGATCTTGGCACAGACAGCATCAATAACGTTTATAATCCTTCCTGAAGGCTAAAATCACTGCCAGATCTTGGCTCAGACAGCATCAATAACGTTTATAATCCTTCCTGAAGGCTAAAATCACTGCCAGATCTTGGCTCAGACAGCATCAATAACGTTTATAATCCTTCCTGAAGGCTAAAATCACTGCCAGATCTTGGCTCAGACAGCATCAATAACGTTTATAATCCTTCCTGAAGGCTAAAATCACTACCAGATCTGGCTCAGACAGCATCAATAACGTTTATAATCCTTCCTGAAGGCTAAAATCACTGCCAGATCTTGGCACAGACAGCATCAATAACGTTTATAATCCTTCCTGAAGGCTAAAATCACTGCCAGATCCTGGCTCACACAGCATCAATAACGTTTATAATCCTTCCTGAAGGCTAAAATCACTGCCAGATCTTGGCTCAGACAGCATCAATAACGTTTATAATCCTTCCTGAAGGCTAAAATCACTGCCAGATCTTGGCACAGACAGCATCAATAACGTTTATAATCCTTCCTGAAGGCTAAAATCACTGCCAGATCTGGCTCAGACAGCATCAATAACGTTTATAATCTTTGCTCAGACTGCATCAATAACGTTTATAATCCTTCCTGAAGGCTAAAATCACTGCCAGATCTTGGCTCAGACAGCATCAATAACGTTTATAATCCTTCCTGAAGGCTAAAATCACTGCCAGATCTTGGCACAGACAGCATCAATAACGTTTATAATCCTTCCTGAAGGCTAAAATCACTGCCAGATCTTGGCTCAGACAGCATCAATAACGTTTATAATCCTTCCTGAAGGCTAAAATCACTGCCAGATCTTGGCTCACACAGCATCAATAACGTTTATAATCCTTCCTGAAGGCTAAAATCACTGCCAGATCTTGGCTCAGACAGCATCAATAACGTTTATAATCCTTCCTGAAGGCTAAAATCACTGCCAGATCTTGGCACAGACAGCATCAATAACGTTTATAATCCTTCCTGAAGGCTAAAATCACTGCCAGATCTTGGCTCAGACAGCATCAATAACGTTTATAATCCTTCCTGAAGGCTAAAATCACTGCCAGATCTTGGCTCAGAGAGCATCAATAACGTTTATAATCCTTCCTGAAGGCTAAAATCACTGCCAGATCTTGGCTCAGACAGCATCAATAACGTTTATAATCCTTCCTGAAGGCTAAAATCACTGCCAGATCTTGGCTCAGAGAGCATCAATAACGTTTATAATCCTTCCTGAAGGCTAAAATCACTGCCAGATCTTGGCTCAAGACAGCATCAATAACGTTTATAATCCTTCCTGAAGGCTAAAATCACTGCCAGATCTTGGCTAAGACAGCATCAATAACGTTTATAATCCTTCCTGAAGGCTAAAATCACTGCCAGATCTTGGCTCAGACAGCATCAATAACGTTTATAATCCTTCCTGAAGGCTAAAATCACTGCCAGATCTTGGCTCAGACAGCATCAATAACGTTTATAATCCTTCCTGAAGGCTAAAATCACTGCCAGATCTTGGCTCAGACAGCATCAATAACGTTTATAATCCTTCCTGAAGGCTAAAATCACTGCCAGATCTTGGCTCAGACAGCATCAATAACGTTTATAATCCTTCCTGAAGGCTAAAATCACTGCCAGATCTTGGCTCAGACAGCATCAATAACGTTTATAATCCTTCCTGAAGGCTAAAATCACTGCCAGATCTTGGCTCAGACAGCATCAATAACGTTTATAATCCTTCCTGAAGGCTAAAATCACTGCCAGATCTTGGCTCAGACAGCATCAATAACGTTTATAATCCTTCCTGAAGGCTAAAATCACTGCCAGATCTTGGCTCACACAGCATCAATAACGTTTATAATCCTTCCTGAAGGCTAAAATCACTGCCAGATCTTGGCTCAGACAGCATCAATAACGTTTATAATCCTTCCTGAAGGCTAAAATCACTGCCAGATCTTGGCACAGACAGCATCAATAACGTTTATAATCCTTCCTGAAGGCTAAAATCACTGCCAGATCTTGGCTCAGACAGCATCAATAACGTTTATAATCCTTCCTGAAGGCTAAAATCACTGCCAGATCTTGGCTCAGACAGCATCAATAACGTTTATAATCCTTCCTGAAGGCTAAAATCACTGCCAGATCTTGGCTCAGACAGCATCAATAACGTTTATAATCCTTCCTGAAGGCTAAAATCACTGCCAGATCTTGGCACAGACAGCATCAATAACGTTTATAATCCTTCCTGAAGGCTAAAATCACTGCCAGATCTTGGCTCACACAGCATCAATAACGTTTATAATCCTTCCTGAAGGCTAAAATCACTGCCAGATCTTGGCTCAGACAGCATCAATAACGTTTATAATCCTTCCTGAAGGCTAAAATCACTGCCAGATCTTGGCTCACACAGCATCAATAACGTTTATAATCCTTCCTGAAGGCTAAAATCACTGCCAGATCTTGGCTCACACAGCATCAATAACGTTTATAATCCTTCCTGAAGGCTAAAATCACTGCCAGATCTTGGCACAGACAGCATCAATAACGTTTATAATCCTTCCTGAAGGCTAAAATCACTGCCAGATCTTGGCTCAGACAGCATCAATAACGTTTATAATCCTTCCTGAAGGCTAAAATCACTGCCAGATCTTGGCTCAGACAGCATCAATAACGTTTATAATCCTTCCTGAAGGCTAAAATCACTGCCAGATCTTGGCTCAGACAGCATCAATAACGTTTATAATCCTTCCTGAAGGCTAAAATCACTGCCAGATCTTGGCACAGACAGCATCAATAACGTTTATAATCCTTCCTGAAGGCTAAAATCACTGCCAGATCTTGGCTCAGACAGCATCAATAACGTTTATAATCCTTCCTGAAGGCTAAAATCACTGCCAGATCTTGGCTCAGACAGCATCAATAACGTTTATAATCCTTCCTGAAGGCTAAAATCACTGCCAGATCTTGGCTCAGACAGCATCAATAACGTTTATAATCCTTCCTGAAGGCTAAAATCACTGCCAGATCTTTGCTCAGACAGCATCAATAACGTTTATAATCCTTCCTGAAGGCTAAAATCACTGCCAGATCTTGGCTCAGACAGCATCAATAACGTTTATAATCCTTCCTGAAGGCTAAAATCACTGCCAGATCTTGGCTCAGACAGCATCAATAACGTTTATAATCCTTCCTGAAGGCTAAAATCACTGCCAGATCTTGGCTCAGACAGCATCAATAACGTTTATAATCCTTCCTGAAGGCTAAAATCACTGCCAGATCTTGGCTCAGACAGCATCAATAACGTTTATAATCCTTCCTGAAGGCTAAAATCACTGCCAGATCTTGGCTCAGACAGCATCAATAACGTTTATAATCCTTCCTGAAGGCTAAAATCACTGCCAGATCTTGGCTCAGACAGCATCAATAACGTTTATAATCCTTCCTGAAGGCTAAAATCACTGCCAGATCTTGGCTCAGACAGCATCAATAACGTTTATAATCCTTCCTGAAGGCTAAAATCACTGCCAGATCTTGGCTCAGACAGCATCAATAACGTTTATAATCCTTCCTGAAGGCTAAAATCACTGCCAGATCTTGGCTCAGACAGCATCAATAACGTTTATAATCCTTCCTGAAGGCTAAAATCACTGCCAGATCTTGGCTCAGACAGCATCAATAACGTTTATAATCCTTCCTGAAGGCTAAAATCACTGCCAGATCTTGGCTCAGACAGCATCAATAACGTTTATAATCCTTCCTGAAGGCTAAAATCACTGCCAGATCTTGGCTCAGACAGCATCAATAACGTTTATAATCCTTCCTGAAGGCTAAAATCACTGCCAGATCTTGGCTCAGACAGCATCAATAACGTTTATAATCCTTCCTGAAGGCTAAAATCACTGCCAGATCTTGGCTCAGACAGCATCAATAACGTTTATAATCCTTCGTGAAGCTAAAATCACTGCCAGATCTTGGCTCAGACAGCATCAATAACGTTTATAATCCTTCCTGAAGGCTAAAATCACTGCCAGATCTTGGCTCAGACAGCATCAATAACGTTTATAATCCTTCCTGAAGGCTAAAATCACTGCCAGATCTTGGCTCAGACAGCATCAATAACGTTTATAATCCTTCCTGAAGGCTAAAATCACTGCCAGATCTTGGCTCAGACAGCATCAATAACGTTTATAATCCTTCCTGAAGGCTAAAATCACTGCCAGATCTTGGCTCAGACAGCATCAATAACGTTTATAATCCTTCCTGAAGGCTAAAATCACTGCCAGATCTTGGCTCAGACAGCATCAATAACGTTTATGCCAGATCTTTGGCTCAGAGAGCATCAATAACGTTTATAATCCTTCCTGAAGGCTAAAATCACTACCAGATCTGGCTCAGACAGCATCAATAACGTTTATAATCCTTCCTGAAGGCTAAAATCACTGCCAGATCTTGGCACAGACAGCATCAATAACGTTTATAATCCTTCCTGAAGGCTAAAATCACTGCCAGATCTTGGCTCAGACAGCATCAATAACGTTTATGCCAGATCTTTGCTCAGAGAGCATCAATAACTTTATAATCTTTCCCGAGGGCTAAAATCACTACCAGATCCTGGCTCAGACAGCATCAATAACGTTTATAATCCTTCCTGAAGGCTAAAATCACTGCCAGATCTTGGCTCAGACAGCATCAATAACGTTTATAATCCTTCCTGAAGGCTAAAATCACTGCCAGATCTTGGCTCAGACAGCATCAATAACGTTTATAATCCTTCCTGAAGGCTAAAATCACTGCCAGATCCTGGCTCAGACAGCATCAATAACGTTTATAATCCTTCCTGAAGGCTAAAATCACTGCCAGATCTTGGCTCAGACAGCATCAATAACGTTTATAATCCTTCCTGAAGGCTAAAATCACTGCCAGATCTTGGCTCAGACAGCATCAATAACGTTTATAATCCTTCCTGAAGGCTAAAATCACTGCCAGATCTTGGCTCAGACAGCATCAATAACGTTTATGCTAAAATCAGCCATCTTGGCTCAGACAGCATCAATAACGTTTATAATCCTTCCTGAAGGCTAAAATCACTGCCAGATCCTGGCTCAGACAGCATCAATAACGTTTATAATCCTTCCTGAAGGCTAAAATCACTGCCAGATCTTGGCTCAGACAGCATCAATAACGTTTATGAAGGCTAAAATCACTGCCAGATCTTGGCTCAGACAGCATCAATAACGTTTATAATCCTTCCTGAAGGCTAAAATCACTGCCAGATCCTGGCTCAGACAGCATCAATAACGTTTATAATCCTTCCTGAAGGCTAAAATCACTGCCAGATCTTGGCTCAGACAGCATCAATAACGTTTATAATCCTTCCTGAAGGCTAAAATCACTGCCAGATCCTGGCTCAGACAGCATCAATAACGTTTATAATCCTTCCTGAAGGCTAAAATCACTGCCAGATCTTGGCTCAGACAGCATCAATAACGTTTATAATCCTTCCTGAAGGCTAAAATCACTGCCAGATCTTGGCACAGAGCATCAATAACGTTTATAATCCTTCCTGAAGGCTAAAATCACTGCCAGATCTTGGCTCAGACAGCATCAATAACGTTTATAATCCTTCCTGAAGGCTAAAATCACTGCCAGATCTTGGCACAGACAGCATCAATAACGTTTATAATCCTTCCTGAAGGCTAAAATCACTGCCAGATCTTGGCTCAGACAGCATCAATAACGTTTATAATCCTTCCTGAAGGCTAAAATCACTGCCAGATCTTGGCACAGACAGCATCAATAACGTTTATAATCCTTCCTGAAGGCTAAAATCACTGCCAGATCTTGGCTCAGAGAGCATCAATAACGTTTATAATCCTTCCTGAAGGCTAAAATCACTGCCAGATCTTGGCTCAGACAGCATCAATAACGTTTATAATCCTTCCTGAAGGCTAAAATCACTGCCAGATCTTGGCTCAGACAGCATCAATAACGTTTATAATCCTTCCTGAAGGCTAAAATCACTGCCAGATCTTGGCACAGAACAGCATCAATAACGTTTATAATCCTTCCTGAAGGCTAAAATCACTGCCAGATCTTGGCTCAGACAGCATCAATAACGTTTATAATCCTTCCTGAAGGCTAAAATCACTGCCAGATCTTGGCTCAGACAGCATCAATAACGTTTATAATCCTTCCTGAAGGCTAAAATCACTGCCAGATCTTGGCTCAGACAGCATCAATAACGTTTATAATCCTTCCTGAAGGCTAAAATCACTGCCAGATCTTGGCTCACACAGCATCAATAACGTTTATAATCCTTCCTGAAGGCTAAAATCACTGCCAGATCTTGGCTCAGACAGCATCAATAACGTTTATAATCCTTCCTGAAGGCTAAAATCACTGCCAGATCTTGGCTCAGACAGCATCAATAACGTTTATAATCCTTCCTGAAGGCTAAAATCACTGCCAGATCTTGGCTCAGACAGCATCAATAACGTTTATAATCCTTCCTGAAGGCTAAAATCACTGCCAGATCTTGGCTCAGACAGCATCAATAACGTTTATAATCCTTCCTGAAGGCTAAAATCACTGCCAGATCTTGGCTCAGACAGCATCAATAACGTTTATAATCCTTCCTGAAGGCTAAAATCACTGCCAGATCTTGGCTCAGACAGCATCAATAACGTTTATAATCCTTCCTGAAGGCTAAAATCACTGCCAGATCTTGGCTCAGACAGCATCAATAACGTTTATAATCCTTCCTGAAGGCTAAAATCACTGCCAGATCTTGGCTCACACAGCATCAATAACGTTTATAATCCTTCCTGAAGGCTAAAATCACTGCCAGATCTTGGCTCAGACAGCATCAATAACGTTTATAATCCTTCCTGAAGGCTAAAATCACTGCCAGATCTTGGCTCACACAGCATCAATAACGTTTATAATCCTTCCTGAAGGCTAAAATCACTGCCAGATCTTGGCTCAGACAGCATCAATAACGTTTATAATCCTTCCTGAAGGCTAAAATCACTGCCAGATCTTGGCTCAGACAGCATCAATAACGTTTATAATCCTTCCTGAAGGCTAAAATCACTGCCAGATCTTGGCTCAGACAGCATCAATAACGTTTATAATCCTTCCTGAAGGCTAAAATCACTGCCAGATCTTGGCTCAGACAGCATCAATAACGTTTATAATCCTTCCTGAAGGCTAAAATCACTGCCAGATCTTGGCTCAGACAGCATCAATAACGTTTATAATCCTTCCTGAAGGCTAAAATCACTGCCAGATCTTGGCTCAGACAGCATCAATAACGTTTATAATCCTTCCTGAAGGCTAAAATCACTGCCAGATCTTGGCTCAGACAGCATCAATAACGTTTATAATCCTTCCTGAAGGCTAAAATCACTGCCAGATCTTGGCACAGACAGCATCAATAACGTTTATAATCCTTCCTGAAGGCTAAAATCACTGCCAGATCTTGGCTCAGAGAGCATCAATAACGTTTATAATCCTTCCTGAAGGCTAAAATCACTGCCAGATCTTGGCTCAGACAGCATCAATAACGTTTATAATCCTTCCTGAAGGCTAAAATCACTGCCAGATCTTGGCACAGACAGCATCAATAACGTTTATAATCCTTCCTGAAGGCTAAAATCACTGCCAGATCTTGGCTCAGACAGCATCAATAACGTTTATAATCCTTCCTGAAGGCTAAAATCACTGCCAGATCTTGGCACAGACAGCATCAATAACGTTTATAATCCTTCCTGAAGGCTAAAATCACTGCCAGATCTTGGCAGAGACAGCATCAATAACGTTTATAATCCTTCCTGAAGGCTAAAATCACTGCCAGATCTTGGCTCAGACAGCATCAATAACGTTTATAATCCTTCCTGAAGGCTAAAATCACTGCCAGATCTTGGCTCAGACAGCATCAATAACGTTTATAATCCTTCCTGAAGGCTAAAATCACTGCCAGATCTTGGCTCAGACAGCATCAATAACGTTTATAATCCTTCCTGAAGGCTAAAATCACTGCCAGATCTTGGCTCAGACAGCATCAATAACGTTTATAATCCTTCCTGAAGGCTAAAATCACTGCCAGATCTTGGCTCAGACAGCATCAATAACGTTTATAATCCTTCCTGAAGGCTAAAATCACTGCCAGATCTTGGCTCAGACAGCATCAATAACGTTTATAATCCTTCCTGAAGGCTAAAATCACTGCCAGATCTTGGCTCAGACAGCATCAATAACGTTTATAATCCTTCCTGAAGGCTAAAATCACTGCCAGATCTTGGCTCAGACAGCATCAATAACGTTTATAATCCTTCCTGAAGGCTAAAATCACTGCCAGATCTTGGCTCAGACAGCATCAATAACGTTTATAATCCTTCCTGAAGGCTAAAATCACTGCCAGATCTTGGCTCAGACAGCATCAATAACGTTTATAATCCTTCCTGAAGGCTAAAATCACTGCCAGATCTTGGCTCAGACAGCATCAATAACGTTTATAATCCTTCCTGAAGGCTAAAATCACTGCCAGATCTTGGCTCAGACAGCATCAATAACGTTTATAATCCTTCCTGAAGGCTAAAATCACTGCCAGATCTTGGCTCAGACAGCATCAATAACGTTTATAATCCTTCCTGAAGGCTAAAATCACTGCCAGATCTTGGCTCAGACAGCATCAATAACGTTTATAATCCTTCCTGAAGGCTAAAATCACTGCCAGATCTTGGCTCAGACAGCATCAATAACGTTTATAATCCTTCCTGAAGGCTAAAATCACTGCCAGATCTTGGCTCAGACAGCATCAATAACGTTTATAATCCTTCCTGAAGGCTAAAATCACTGCCAGATCTTGGCTCAGACAGCATCAATAACGTTTATAATCCTTCCTGAAGGCTAAAATCACTGCCAGATCTTGGCTCAGACAGCATCAATAACGTTTATAATCCTTCCTGAAGGCTAAAATCACTGCCAGATCTTGGCTCAGACAGCATCAATAACGTTTATAATCCTTCCTGAAGGCTAAAATCACTGCCAGATCTTGGCACAGACAGCATCAATAACGTTTATAATCCTTCCTGAAGGCTAAAATCACTGCCAGATCTTGGCTCAGACAGCATCAATAACGTTTATAATCCTTCCTGAAGGCTAAAATCACTGCCAGATCTTGGCTCAGACAGCATCAATAACGTTTATAATCCTTCCTGAAGGCTAAAATCACTGCCAGATCTTGGCTCAGACAGCATCAATAACGTTTATAATCCTTCCTGAAGGCTAAAATCACTGCCAGATCTTGGCTCAGACAGCATCAATAACGTTTATAATCCTTCCTGAAGGCTAAAATCACTGCCAGATCTTGGCTCAGACAGCATCAATAACGTTTATAATCCTTCCTGAAGGCTAAAATCACTGCCAGATCTTGGCTCAGACAGCATCAATAACGTTTATAATCCTTCCTGAAGGCTAAAATCACTGCCAGATCTTGGCTCAGACAGCATCAATAACGTTTATAATCCTTCCTGAAGGCTAAAATCACTGCCAGATCTTGGCTCACACAGCATCAATAACGTTTATAATCCTTCCTGAAGGCTAAAATCACTGCCAGATCTTGGCTCAGACAGCATCAATAACGTTTATAATCCTTCCTGAAGGCTAAAATCACTGCCAGATCTTGGCTCAGACAGCATCAATAACGTTTATAATCCTTCCTGAAGGCTAAAATCACTGCCAGATCTTGGCTCAGACAGCATCAATAACGTTTATAATCCTTCCTGAAGGCTAAAATCACTGCCAGATCTTGGCTCAGACAGCATCAATAACGTTTATAATCCTTCCTGAAGGCTAAAATCACTGCCAGATCTTGGCACAGACAGCATCAATAACGTTTATAATCCTTCCTGAAGGCTAAAATCACTGCCAGATCTTGGCTCAGACAGCATCAATAACGTTTATAATCCTTCCTGAAGGCTAAAATCACTGCCAGATCTTGGCTCAGACAGCATCAATAACGTTTATAATCCTTCCTGAAGGCTAAAATCACTGCCAGATCTTGGCTCAGACAGCATCAATAACGTTTATAATCCTTCCTGAAGGCTAAAATCACTGCCAGATCTTGGCACAGACAGCATCAATAACGTTTATAATCCTTCCTGAAGGCTAAAATCACTACCAGATCTGGCTCAGACAGCATCAATAACGTTTATAATCCTTCCTGAAGGCTAAAATCACTGCCAGATCTTGGCTCAGACAGCATCAATAACGTTTATAATCCTTCCTGAAGGCTAAAATCACTGCCAGATCTTGGCACAGACAGCATCAATAACGTTTATAATCCTTCCTGAAGGCTAAAATCACTGCCAGATCTTGGCTCAGACAGCATCAATAACGTTTATAATCCTTCCTGAAGGCTAAAATCACTGCCAGATCTTGGCTCAGACAGCATCAATAACGTTTATAATCCTTCCTGAAGGCTAAAATCACTGCCAGATCTTGGCACAGACAGCATCAATAACGTTTATAATCCTTCCTGAAGGCTAAAATCACTGCCAGATCTTGGCTCAGACAGCATCAATAACGTTTATAATCCTTCCTGAAGGCTAAAATCACTGCCAGATCTTGGCACAGACAGCATCAATAACGTTTATAATCCTTCCTGAAGGCTAAAATCACTGCCAGATCTTGGCTCAGACAGCATCAATAACGTTTATAATCCTTCCTGAAGGCTAAAATCACTGCCAGATCTTGGCTCAGACAGCATCAATAACGTTTATAATCCTTCCTGAAGGCTAAAATCACTGCCAGATCTTGGCACAGACAGCATCAATAACGTTTATAATCCTTCCTGAAGGCTAAAATCACTGCCAGATCTTGGCTCAGAGAGCATCAATAACGTTTATAATCCTTCCTGAAGGCTAAAATCACTGCCAGATCTTGGCAGAGAGCATCAATAACGTTTATAATCCTTCCTGAAGGCTAAAATCACTGCCAGATCTTGGTCAGACAGCATCAATAACGTTTATAATCCTTCCTGAAGGCTAAAATCACTGCCAGATCTTGGCTCAGACAGCATCAATAACGTTTATAATCCTTCCTGAAGGCTAAAATCACTGCCAGATCTTGGCTCAGACAGCATCAATAACGTTTATAATCCTTCCTGAAGGCTAAAATCACTGCCAGATCTTGGCTCAGACAGCATCAATAACGTTTATAATCCTTCCTGAAGGCTAAAATCACTGCCAGATCTTGGCTCAGACAGCATCAATAACGTTATAATCCTTCCTGAAGGCTAAAATCACTGCCAGATCTTGGCTCAGACAGCATCAATAACGTTTATAATCCTTCCTGAAGGCTAAAATCACTGCCAGATCTTGGCTCAGACAGCATCAATAACGTTTATAATCCTTCCTGAAGGCTAAAATCACTGCCAGATCTTGGCTCAGACAGCATCAATAACGTTTATAATCCTTCCTGAAGGCTAAAATCACTGCCAGATCTTGGCTCAGACAGCATCAATAACGTTTATAATCCTTCCTGAAGGCTAAAATCACTGCCAGATCTTGGCTCAGACAGCATCAATAACGTTTATAATCCTTCCTGAAGGCTAAAATCACTGCCAGATCTTGGCTCAGACAGCATCAATAACGTTTATAATCCTTCCTGAAGGCTAAAATCACTGCCAGATCTTGGCTCAGACAGCATCAATAACGTTTATAATCCTTCCTGAAGGCTAAAATCACTGCCAGATCTTGGCTCAGACAGCATCAATAACGTTTATAATCCTTCCTGAAGGCTAAAATCACTGCCAGATCTTGGCTCAGACAGCATCAATAACGTTTATAATCCTTCCTGAAGGCTAAAATCACTGCCAGATCTTGGCTCAGACAGCATCAATAACGTTTATAATCCTTCCTGAAGGCTAAAATCACTGCCAGATCTTGGCTCAGACAGCATCAATAACGTTTATAATCCTTCCTGAAGGCTAAAATCACTGCCAGATCTTGGCTCAGACAGCATCAATAACGTTTATAATCCTTCCTGAAGGCTAAAATCACTGCCAGATCTTGGCTCAGACAGCATCAATAACGTTTATAATCCTTCCTGAAGGCTAAAATCACTGCCAGATCTTGGCACAGACAGCATCAATAACGTTTATAATCCTTCCTGAAGGCTAAAATCACTGCCAGATCTTGGCTCAGACAGCATCAATAACGTTTATAATCCTTCCTGAAGGCTAAAATCACTGCCAGATCTTGGCAGAGACAGCATCAATAACGTTTATAATCCTTCCTGAAGGCTAAAATCACTGCCAGATCTTGGCACAGACAGCATCAATAACGTTTATAATCCTTCCTGAAGGCTAAAATCACTGCCAGATCTTGGCACAGACAGCATCAATAACGTTTATAATCCTTCCTGAAGGCTAAAATCACTGCCAGATCTTGGCTCAGACAGCATCAATAACGTTTATAATCCTTCCTGAAGGCTAAAATCACTGCCAGATCTTGGCACAGACAGCATCAATAACGTTTATAATCCTTCCTGAAGGCTAAAATCACTGCCAGATCTTGGCTCAGACAGCATCAATAACGTTTATAATCCTTCCTGAAGGCTAAAATCACTGCCAGATCTTGGCACAGACAGCATCAATAACGTTTATAATCCTTCCTGAAGGCTAAAATCACTGCCAGATCTTGGCTCACACAGCATCAATAACGTTTATAATCCTTCCTGAAGGCTAAAATCACTGCCAGATCTTGGCTCAGACAGCATCAATAACGTTTATAATCCTTCCTGAAGGCTAAAATCACTGCCAGATCTTGGCTCAGACAGCATCAATAACGTTTATAATCCTTCCTGAAGGCTAAAATCACTGCCAGATCTTGGCTCAGACAGCATCAATAACGTTTATAATCCTTCCTGAAGGCTAAAATCACTGCCAGATCTTGGCTCAGAGAGCATCAATAACGTTTATAATCCTTCCTGAAGGCTAAAATCACTGCCAGATCTTGGTCAGACAGCATCAATAACGTTTATAATCCTTCCTGAAGGCTAAAATCACTGCCAGATCTTGGCTCAGACAGCATCAATAACGTTTATAATCCTTCCTGAAGGCTAAAATCACTGCCAGATCTTGGCTCAGACAGCATCAATAACGTTTATAATCCTTCCTGAAGGCTAAAATCACTGCCAGATCTTGGCTCAGACAGCATCAATAACGTTTATAATCCTTCCTGAAGGCTAAAATCACTGCCAGATCTTGGCTCAGACAGCATCAATAACGTTTATAATCCTTCCTGAAGGCTAAAATCACTGCCAGATCTTGGCTCAGACAGCATCAATAACGTTTATAATCCTTCCTGAAGGCTAAAATCACTGCCAGATCTTGGCTCAGACAGCATCAATAACGTTTATAATCCTTCCTGAAGGCTAAAATCACTGCCAGATCTTGGCTCAGACAGCATCAATAACGTTTATAATCCTTCCTGAAGGCTAAAATCACTGCCAGATCTTGGCTCAGACAGCATCAATAACGTTTATAATCCTTCCTGAAGGCTAAAATCACTGCCAGATCTTGGCTCAGACAGCATCAATAACGTTTATAATCCTTCCTGAAGGCTAAAATCACTGCCAGATCTTGGCTCAGACAGCATCAATAACGTTTATAATCCTTCCTGAAGGCTAAAATCACTGCCAGATCTTGGCTCAGAGAGCATCAATAACGTTTATAATCCTTCCTGAAGGCTAAAATCACTGCCAGATCTTGGCTCAGACAGCATCAATAACGTTTATAATCCTTCCTGAAGGCTAAAATCACTGCCAGATCTTGGCTCAGACAGCATCAATAACGTTTATAATCCTTCCTGAAGGCTAAAATCACTGCCAGATCTTGGCTCAGACAGCATCAATAACGTTTATAATCCTTCCTGAAGGCTAAAATCACTGCCAGATCTTGGCTCAGACAGCATCAATAACGTTTATAATCCTTCCTGAAGGCTAAAATCACTGCCAGATCTTGGCTCAGACAGCATCAATAACGTTTATAATCCTTCCTGAAGGCTAAAATCACTGCCAGATCTTGGCACAGACAGCATCAATAACGTTTATAATCCTTCCTGAAGGCTAAAATCACTGCCAGATCTTGGCACAGACAGCATCAATAACGTTTATAATCCTTCCTGAAGGCTAAAATCACTGCCAGATCTTGGCTCAGACAGCATCAATAACGTTTATAATCCTTCCTGAAGGCTAAAATCACTGCCAGATCTTGGCACAGACAGCATCAATAACGTTTATAATCCTTCCTGAAGGCTAAAATCACTGCCAGATCTTGGCACAGACAGCATCAATAACGTTTATAATCCTTCCTGAAGGCTAAAATCACTGCCAGATCTTGGCTCAGACAGCATCAATAACGTTTATAATCCTTCCTGAAGGCTAAAATCACTGCCAGATCTTGGCTCAGACAGCATCAATAACGTTTATAATCCTTCCTGAAGGCTAAAATCACTGCCAGATCTTGGCACAGACAGCATCAATAACGTTTATAATCCTTCCTGAAGGCTAAAATCACTGCCAGATCTTGGCACAGACAGCATCAATAACGTTTATAATCCTTCCTGAAGGCTAAAATCACTGCCAGATCTGGCTCACACAGCATCAATAACGTTTATAATCCTTCCTGAAGGCTAAAATCACTGCCAGATCTTGGCTCAGACAGCATCAATAACGTTTATAATCCTTCCTGAAGGCTAAAATCACTGCCAGATCTTGGCACAGACAGCATCAATAACGTTTATAATCCTTCCTGAAGGCTAAAATCACTGCCAGATCTTGGCTCAGACAGCATCAATAACGTTTATAATCCTTCCTGAAGGCTAAAATCACTGCCAGATCTTGGCATAGACAGCATCAATAACGTTTATAATCCTTCCTGAAGGCTAAAATCACTGCCAGATCTTGGCACAGACAGCATCAATAACGTTTATAATCCTTCCTGAAGGCTAAAATCACTGCCAGATCTTGGCTCAGACAGCATCAATAACGTTTATAATCCTTCCTGAAGGCTAAAATCACTGCCAGATCTTGGCACAGACAGCATCAATAACGTTTATAATCCTTCCTGAAGGCTAAAATCACTGCCAGATCTTGGCTCAGACAGCATCAATAACGTTTATAATCCTTCCTGAAGGCTAAAATCACTGCCAGATCTTGGCACAGACAGCATCAATAACGTTTATAATCCTTCCTGAAGGCTAAAATCACTGCCAGATCTTGGCTCAGACAGCATCAATAACGTTTATAATCCTTCCTGAAGGCTAAAATCACTGCCAGATCTTGGCTCAGACAGCATCAATAACGTTTATAATCCTTCCTGAAGGCTAAAATCACTGCCAGATCTTGGCACAGACAGCATCAATAACGTTTATAATCCTTCCTGAAGGCTAAAATCACTGCCAGATCTTGGCTCAGACAGCATCAATAACGTTTATAATCCTTCCTGAAGGCTAAAATCACTGCCAGATCTTGGCTCAGACAGCATCAATAACGTTTATAATCCTTCCTGAAGGCTAAAATCACTGCCAGATCTTGGCACAGACAGCATCAATAACGTTTATAATCCTTCCTGAAGGCTAAAATCACTGCCAGATCTTGGCTCAGACAGCATCAATAACGTTTATAATCCTTCCTGAAGGCTAAAATCACTGCCAGATCTTGGCTCAGAGAGCATCAATAACGTTTATAATCCTTCCTGAAGGCTAAAATCACTGCCAGATCTTGGCACAGACAGCATCAATAACGTTTATAATCCTTCCTGAAGGCTAAAATCACTGCCAGATCTTGGCTCAGACAGCATCAATAACGTTTATAATCCTTCCTGAAGGCTAAAATCACTGCCAGATCTTGGCACAGACAGCATCAATAACGTTTATAATCCTTCCTGAAGGCTAAAATCACTGCCAGATCTTGGCTCAGACAGCATCAATAACGTTTATAATCCTTCCTGAAGGCTAAAATCACTGCCAGATCTTGGCTCAGAGAGCATCAATAACGTTTATAATCCTTCCTGAAGGCTAAAATCACTGCCAGATCTTGGTCAGACAGCATCAATAACGTTTATAATCCTTCCTGAAGGCTAAAATCACTGCCAGATCTTGGCACAGACAGCATCAATAACGTTTATAATCCTTCCTGAAGGCTAAAATCACTGCCAGATCTTGGCTCAGACAGCATCAATAACGTTTATAATCCTTCCTGAAGGCTAAAATCACTGCCAGATCTTGGCTCAGACAGCATCAATAACGTTTATAATCCTTCCTGAAGGCTAAAATCACTGCCAGATCTTGGCTCAGACAGCATCAATAACGTTTATAATCCTTCCTGAAGGCTAAAATCACTGCCAGATCTTGGCTCAGACAGCATCAATAACGTTTATAATCCTTCCTGAAGGCTAAAATCACTGCCAGATCTTGGCTCAGACAGCATCAATAACGTTTATAATCCTTCCTGAAGGCTAAAATCACTGCCAGATCTTGGCTCAGACAGCATCAATAACGGTTATAATCCTTCCTGAAGGCTAAAATCACTGCCAGATCTTGGCTCAGACAGCATCAATAACGTTTATAATCCTTCCTGAAGGCTAAAATCACTGCCAGATCTTGGCACAGACAGCATCAATAACGTTTATAATCCTTCCTGAAGGCTAAAATCACTGCCAGATCTTGGCTCAGACAGCATCAATAACGTTTATAATCCTTCCTGAAGGCTAAAATCACTGCCAGATCTTGGCACAGACAGCATCAATAACGTTTATAATCCTTCCTGAAGGCTAAAATCACTGCCAGATCTTGGCTCAGACAGCATCAATAACGTTTATAATCCTTCCTGAAGGCTAAAATCACTGCCAGATCTTGGCACAGACAGCATCAATAACGTTTATAATCCTTCCTGAAGGCTAAAATCACTGCCAGATCTTGGCTCAGACAGCATCAATAACGTTTATAATCCTTCCTGAAGGCTAAAATCACTGCCAGATCTTGGCACAGACAGCATCAATAACGTTTATAATCCTTCCTGAAGGCTAAAATCACTGCCAGATCTTGGCTCACACAGCATCAATAACGTTTATAATCCTTCCTGAAGGCTAAAATCACTGCCAGATCTTGGCTCAGACAGCATCAATAACGTTTATAATCCTTCCTGAAGGCTAAAATCACTGCCAGATCTTGGCACAGACAGCATCAATAACGTTTATAATCCTTCCTGAAGGCTAAAATCACTGCCAGATCTTGGCTCAGACAGCATCAATAACGTTTATAATCCTTCCTGAAGGCTAAAATCACTGCCAGATCTTGGCTCAGAGAGCATCAATAACGTTTATAATCCTTCCTGAAGGCTAAAATCACTGCCAGATCTTGGCTCAGACAGCATCAATAACGTTTATAATCCTTCCTGAAGGCTAAAATCACTGCCAGATCTTGGCACAGACAGCATCAATAACGTTTATAATCCTTCCTGAAGGCTAAAATCACTGCCAGATCTTGGCTCAGACAGCATCAATAACGTTTATAATCCTTCCTGAAGGCTAAAATCACTGCCAGATCTTGGCACAGACAGCATCAATAACGTTTATAATCCTTCCTGAAGGCTAAAATCACTGCCAGATCTTGGCTCAGACAGCATCAATAACGTTTATAATCCTTCCTGAAGGCTAAAATCACTGCCAGATCTTGGCTCAGACAGCATCAATAACGTTTATAATCCTTCCTGAAGGCTAAAATCACTGCCAGATCTTGGCTCAGACAGCATCAATAACGTTTATAATCCTTCCTGAAGGCTAAAATCACTGCCAGATCTTGGCTCAGACAGCATCAATAACGTTTATAATCCTTCCTGAAGGCTAAAATCACTGCCAGATCTTTGGCTCAGACAGCATCAATAACGGTTATAATCCTTCCTGAAGGCTAAAATCACTGCCAGATCTTGGCTCAGACAGCATCAATAACGTTTATAATCCTTCCTGAAGGCTAAAATCACTGCCAGATCTTGGCTCAGACAGCATCAATAACGTTTATAATCCTTCCTGAAGGCTAAAATCACTGCCAGATCTTGGCTCAGAGAGCATCAATAACGTTTATAATCCTTCCTGAAGGCTAAAATCACTGCCAGATCTTGGCTCAGACAGCATCAATAACGTTTATAATCCTTCCTGAAGGCTAAAATCACTGCCAGATCTTGGCTCAGACAGCATCAATAACGTTTATAATCCTTCCTGAAGGCTAAAATCACTGCCAGATCTTGGCTCAGACAGCATCAATAACGTTTATAATCCTTCCTGAAGGCTAAAATCACTGCCAGATCTTGGCTCAGACAGCATCAATAACGTTTATAATCCTTCCTGAAGGCTAAAATCACTGCCAGATCTTGGCTCAGACAGCATCAATAACGTTTATAATCCTTCCTGAAGGCTAAAATCACTGCCAGATCTTGGCTCAGACAGCATCAATAACGTTTATAATCCTTCCTGAAGGCTAAAATCACTGCCAGATCTTGGCACAGACAGCATCAATAACGTTTATAATCCTTCCTGAAGGCTAAAATCACTGCCAGATCTTGGCTCAGACAGCATCAATAACGTTTATAATCCTTCCTGAAGGCTAAAATCACTGCCAGATCTTGGCTCAGACAGCATCAATAACGTTTATAATCCTTCCTGAAGGCTAAAATCACTGCCAGATCTTGGCTCAGACAGCATCAATAACGTTTATAATCCTTCCTGAAGGCTAAAATCACTGCCAGATCTTGGCTCAGACAGCATCAATAACGTTTATAATCCTTCCTGAAGGCTAAAATCACTGCCAGATCTTGGCATAGACAGCATCAATAACGTTTATAATCCTTCCTGAAGGCTAAAATCACTGCCAGATCTTGGCACAGACAGCATCAATAACGTTTATAATCCTTCCTGAAGGCTAAAATCACTGCCAGATCTTGGCTCAGACAGCATCAATAACGTTTATAATCCTTCCTGAAGGCTAAAATCACTGCCAGATCTTGGCTCAGACAGCATCAATAACGTTTATAATCCTTCCTGAAGGCTAAAATCACTGCCAGATCTTGGCTCACACAGCATCAATAACGTTTATAATCCTTCCTGAAGGCTAAAATCACTGCCAGATCTTGGCACAGACAGCATCAATAACGTTTATAATCCTTCCTGAAGGCTAAAATCACTGCCAGATCTTGGCTCAGACAGCATCAATAACGTTTATAATCCTTCCTGAAGGCTAAAATCACTGCCAGATCTTGGCATAGACAGCATCAATAACGTTTATAATCCTTCCTGAAGGCTAAAATCACTGCCAGATCTTGGCACAGACAGCATCAATAACGTTTATAATCCTTCCTGAAGGCTAAAATCACTGCCAGATCTTGGCTCACACAGCATCAATAACGTTTATAATCCTTCCTGAAGGCTAAAATCACTGCCAGATCTTGGCTCAGAGAGCATCAATAACGTTTATAATCCTTCCTGAAGGCTAAAATCACTGCCAGATCTTGGCACAGACAGCATCAATAACGTTTATAATCCTTCCTGAAGGCTAAAATCACTGCCAGATCTTGGCATAGACAGCATCAATAACGTTTATAATCCTTCCTGAAGGCTAAAATCACTGCCAGATCTTGGCATAGACAGCATCAATAACGTTTATAATCCTTCCTGAAGGCTAAAATCACTGCCAGATCTTGGCACAGACAGCATCAATAACGTTTATAATCCTTCCTGAAGGCTAAAATCACTGCCAGATCTTGGCTCAGACAGCATCAATAACGTTTATAATCCTTCCTGAAGGCTAAAATCACTGCCAGATCTTGGCACAGACAGCATCAATAACGTTTATAATCCTTCCTGAAGGCTAAAATCACTGCCAGATCTTGGCTCACACAGCATCAATAACGTTTATAATCCTTCCTGAAGGCTAAAATCACTGCCAGATCTTGGCACAGACAGCATCAATAACGTTTATAATCCTTCCTGAAGGCTAAAATCACTGCCAGATCTGGCTCAGACAGCATCAATAACGTTTATAATCCTTCCTGAAGGCTAAAATCACTGCCAGATCTTGGCTCAGACAGCATCAATAACGTTTATAATCCTTCCTGAAGGCTAAAATCACTGCCAGATCTTGGCACAGACAGCATCAATAACGTTTATAATCCTTCCTGAAGGCTAAAATCACTGCCAGATCCTGGCTCAGAGAGCATCAATAACGTTTATAATCCTTCCTGAAGGCTAAAATCACTGCCAGATCTTGGCTCAGACAGCATCAATAACGTTTATAATCCTTCCTGAAGGCTAAAATCACTGCCAGATCTTGGCACAAACAGCATCAATAACGTTTATAATCCTTCCTGAAGGCTAAAATCACTGCCAGATCTTGGCACAGACAGCATCAATAACGTTTATAATCCTTCCTGAAGGCTAAAATCACTGCCAGATCTTGGCCTCAGAGAGCATCAATAACGTTTATAATCCTTCCTGAAGGCTAAAATCACTGCCAGATCTTGGCACAGACAGCATCAATAACGTTTATAATCCTTCCTGAAGGCTAAAATCACTGCCAGATCTTGGCTCAGACAGCATCAATAACGGTTATAATCCTTCGTGAAAGCTAAAATCAATGCCAGATCTTGGCACAGACAGCATCAATAACGTTTATAATCCTTCCTGAAGGCTAAAATCACTGCCAGATCTTTGCTCAGAGAGCATCAATAACGTTTATAATCCTTCCTGAAGGCTAAAATCACTGCCAGATCTTGGCTTAGAGAGCATCAATAACGTTTATAATCCTTCCTGAAGGCTAAAATCACTGCCAGATCTTGGGTCAGACAGCATCAAAACGGTTTTAATCCTTCGTGAAAGCTAAAATCACTGCCAGATCTTGGCACAGACAGCATCAATAACGTTTATAATCCTTCCTGAAGGCTAAAATCACTGCCAGATCTTTGCTCAAACAGCATCAATAACGGTAATAATCCTTCCTGAAGGCTAAAATCACAACCAGATCTTGGCTCAGACAGCATCAATAACGTTTATAATCCTTCCTGAAGGCTAAAATCACTGCTAGATCTTTGCTCAGACAGCATCAATAACGTATATAATCCTTCCTGAAGGCTAAAATCACTGCCAGATCTTTGCTCAGAGAGCATCAATAACGGTTATAATCCTTCCTGAAGGCTAAAATCACTACCAGATCTTGGCTCAGACAGCATCAATAACGTTTATAATCCTTCCTGAAGGCTAAAATCACTGCCAGATCTTTGCTCAGAGAGCATCAATAACGGTTATAATCCTTCCTGAAGACTAAAATCACTGCCAGATTTTGGCTCAGACAGCATCAATAACGGTTATAATCCTTCGTGAAAGCTAAAATCAATGCCAGATCTTGGCACAGACAGCATCAATAACGTTTATAATCCTTCCTGAAGGCTAAAATCACTGCCATATCTTTGCTCAGAGAGCATCAATAACGTTTATAATCCTTCCTGAAGGCTAAAATCACTGCCAGATCTTGGCTTAGAGAGCATCAATAACGTTTATAATCCTTCCTGAAGGCTAAAATCACTGCCAGATCTTGGCTCAGACAGCATCAATAACGGTTATAATCCTTCGTGAAAGCTAAAATCACTGCCAGATCTTGGCACAGACAGCATCAATAACGTTTATAATCCTTCCTGAAGGCTAAAATCACTGCCAGATCTTTGCTCAAACAGCATCAATAACGGTAATAATCCTTCCTGAAGGCTAAAATCACAACCAGATCTTGGCTCAGACAGCATCAATAACGTTTATAATCCTTCCTGAAGGCTAAAATCACAACCAGATCTTGGCTCAGACAGCATCAATAACGTTTATAATCCTTCCTGAAGGCTAAAATCACTGCCAGATCTTGGCACAGACAGCATCAATAATGTTTATAATCCTTCCTGAAGGCTAAAATCACTGCCAGATCTTGGCACAGACAGCATCAATAACGTTTATAATCCTTCCTGAAGGCTAAAATCACTACCAGATCCTGGCTCACACAGCATCAATAACGTTTATAATCCTTCCTGAAGGCTAAAATCACTGCCAGATCTTGGCAGAGACAGCATCAATAACGTTTATAATCCTTCCTGAAGGCTAAAATCACTGCCAGATCTTGGCACAAACAGCATCAATAACGTTTATAATCCTTCCTGAAGGCTAAAATCACTGCCAGATCTTGGCACAGACAGCATCAATAACGTTTATAATCCTTCCTGAAGGCTAAAATCACTGCCAGATCTGGCTCACACAGCATCAATAACGTTTATAATCCTTCCTGAAGGCTAAAATCACTGCCAGATCTTGGCACAGACAGCATCAATAACGTTTATAATCCTTCCTGAAGGCTAAAATCACTACCAGATCTTGGCATAGACAGCATCAATAACGTTTATAATCCTTCCTGAAGGCTAAAATCACTGCCAGATCTTGGCACAGACAGCATCAATAAAGTTTATAATCCTTCCTGAAGGCTAAAATCACTACCAGATCTTGGCTCACACAGCATCAATAACGTTTATAATCCTTCCTGAAGGCTAAAATCATGCCAGATCTTGGCTCAGACAGCATCAATAACGGTTATAATCCTTCGTGAAAGCTAAAATCAATGCCAGATCTTGGCACAGACAGCATCAATAACGTTTATAATCCTTCCTGAAGGCTAAAATCACTGCCAGATCTTTGCTCAGAGAGCATCAATAACGTTTATAATCCTTCCTGAAGGCTAACATCACTGCCAGATCTTGGCTTAGAGAGCATCAATAACGTTTATAATCCTTCCTGAAGGCTAAAATCACTGCCAGATCTTGGGTCAGACAGCATCAAAAACGGTTTTAATCCTTCGTGAAAGCTAAAATCACTGCCAGATCTTGGCACAGACAGCATCAATAACGTTTATAATCCTTCCTGAAGGCTAAAATCACTGCCAGATCTTTGCTCAAACAGCATCAATAACGGTAATAATCCTTCCTGAAGGCTAAAATCACAACCAGATCTTGGCTCAGACAGCATCAATAACGTTTATAATCCTTCCTGAAGGCTAAAATCACTGCTAGATCTTTGCTCAGACAGCATCAATAACGTATATAATCCTTCCTGAAGGCTAAAATCACTGCCAGATCTTTGCTCAGAGAGCATCAATAACGGTTATAATCCTTCCTGAAGGCTAAAATCACTACCAGATCTTGGCTCAGACAGCATCAATAACGTTTATAATCCTTCCTGAAGGCTAAAATCACTGCCAGATCTTTGCTCAGAGAGCATCAATAACGGTTATAATCCTTCCTGAAGACTAAAATCACTGCCAGATTTTGGCTCAGACAGCATCAATAACGGTTATAATCCTTCGTGAAAGCTAAAATCAATGCCAGATCTTGGCACAGACAGCATCAATAACGTTTATAATCCTTCCTGAAGGCTAAAATCACTGCCATATCTTTGCTCAGAGAGCATCAATAACGTTTATAATCCTTCCTGAAGGCTAACATCACTGCCAGATCTTGGCTTAGAGAGCATCAATAACGTTTATAATCCTTCCTGAAGGCTAAAATCACTGCCAGATCTTGGCTCAGACAGCATCAATAACGGTTATAATCCTTCGTGAAAGCTAAAATCACTGCCAGATCTTGGCACAGACAGCATCAATAACGTTTATAATCCTTCCTGAAGGCTAAAATCACTGCCAGATCTTTGCTCAAACAGCATCAATAACGGTAATAATCCTTCCTGAAGGCTAAAATCACAACCAGATCTTGGCTCAGACAGCATCAATAACGTTTATAATCCTTCCTGAAGGCTAAAATCACAACCAGATCTTGGCTCAGACAGCATCAATAACGTTTATAATCCTTCCTGAAGGCTAAAATCACTGCCAGATCTTGGCACAGACAGCATCAATAATGTTTATAATCCTTCCTGAAGGCTAAAATCACTGCCAGATCTTGGCACAGACAGCATCAATAACGTTTATAATCCTTCCTGAAGGCTAAAATCACTACCAGATCCTGGCTCACACAGCATCAATAACGTTTATAATCCTTCCTGAAGGCTAAAATCACTGCCAGATCTTGGCTCAGAGAGCATCAATAACGTTTATAATCCTTCCTGAAGGCTAAAATCACTGCCAGATCTTGGCACAAACAGCATCAATAACGTTTATAATCCTTCCTGAAGGCTAAAATCACTGCCAGATCTTGGCATAGACAGCATCAATAACGTTTATAATCCTTCCTGAAGGCTAAAATCACTGCCAGATCTTGGCATAGACAGCATCAATAACGTTTATAATCCTTCCTGAAGGCTAAAATCACTGCCAGATCTTGGCACAGACAGCATCAATAACGTTTATAATCCTTCCTGAAGGCTAAAATCACTGCCAGATCTTGGCATAGACAGCATCAATAACGTTTATAATCCTTCCTGAAGGCTAAAATCACTGCCAGATCTTGGCACAGACAGCATCAATAACGTTTATAATCCTTCCTGAAGGCTAAAATCACTACCAGATCCTGGCTCACACAGCATCAATAACGTTTATAATCCTTCCTGAAGGCTAAAATCACTTGCCAGATCTTGGCACAGACAGCATCAATAACGTTTATAATCCTTCCTGAAGGCTAAAATCACTACCAGATCCTGGCTCAGACAGCATCAATAACGTTTATAATCCTTCCTGAAGGCTAAAATCACTGCCAGATCTTGGCTCAGACAGCATCAATAACGTTTATAATCCTTCCTGAAGGCTAAAATCACTGCCAGATCTTGGCACAGACAGCATCAATAACGTTTATAATCCTTCCTGAAGGCTAAAATCACTGCCAGATCTGGCTCAGAGAGCATCAATAACGTTTGTAATCCTTCCTGAAGGCTAAAATCACTGCCAGATCTTGGCTCAGAGAGCATCAATAACGTTTATAATCCTTCCTGAAGGCTAAAATCACTGCCAGATCTTGGCACAAACAGCATCAATAACGTTTATAATCCTTCCTGAAGGCTAAAATCACTGCCAGATCTTGGCACAGACAGCATCAATAACGTTTATAATCCTTCCTGAAGGCTAAAATCACTGCCAGATCTTGCCTCAGAGAGCATCAATAACGTTTATAATCCTTCCTGAAGGCTAAAATCACTGCCAGATCTTGGCACAGACAGCATCAATAACGTTTATAATCCTTCCTGAAGGCTAAAATCACTGCCAGATCTTGGCTCAGACAGCATCAATAACGGTTATAATCCTTCGTGAAAGCTAAAATCACTGCCAGATCTTGGCACAGACAGCATCAATAACGTTTATAATCCTTCCTGAAGGCTAAAATCACTGCCAGATCTTTGCTCAGAGAGCATCAATAACGTTTATAATCCTTCCTGAAGGCTAAATCACTGCCAGATCTTGGCTTAGAGAGCATCAATAACGTTTATAATCCTTCCTGAAGGCTAAAATCACTGCCAGATCTTGGGTCAGACAGCATCAATAACGTTTTAATCCTTCGTGAAAGGCTAAAATCACTGCCAGATCTTGGCACAGACAGCATCAATAACGTTTATAATCCTTCCTGAAGGCTAAAATCACTGCCAGATCTTTGCTCAGAACAGCATCAATAACGGTAATAATCCTTCCTGAAGGCTAAAATCACAACCAGATCTTGGCTCAGACAGCATCAATAACGTTTATAATCCTTCCTGAAGGCTAAAATCACTGCCAGATCTTTGCTCAGACAGCATCAATAACGTATATAATCCTTCCTGAAGGCTAAAATCACTGCCAGATCTTTGCTCAGAGAGCATCAATAACGTTATAATCCTTCCTGAAGGCTAAAATCACTACCAGATCTTGGCTCAGACAGCATCAATAACGTTTATAATCCTTCCTGAAGGCTAAAATCACTGCCAGATCTTTGCTCAGAGAGCATCAATAACGGTTATAATCCTTCCTGAAGACTAATATCACTGCCAGATCTTGGCTCAGACAGCATCAATAACGGTTATAATCCTTCGTGAAAGCTAAAATCAATGCCAGATCTTGGCACAGACAGCATCAATAACGTTTATAATCCTTCCTGAAGGCTAAAATCACTGCCATATCTTTGCTCAGAGAGCATCAATAACGTTTATAATCCTTCCTGAAGGCTAACATCACTGCCAGATCTTGGCTTAGAGAGCATCAATAACGTTTATAATCCTTCCTGAAGGCTAAAATCACTGCCAGATCTTGGCTCAGACAGCATCAATAACGGTTATAATCCTTCGTGAAAGCTAAAATCACTGCCAGATCTTGGCACAGACAGCATCAATAACGTTTATAATCCTTCCTGAAGGCTAAAATCACTGCCAGATCTTTGCTCAAACAGCATCAATAACGGTAATAATCCTTCCTGAAGGCTAAAATCACAACCAGATTCGGCTCAGACAGCATCAATAACGTTTATAATCCTTCCTGAAGGCTAAAATCACAACCAGATCTTGGCTCAGACAGCATCAATAACGTTTATAATCCTTCCTGAAGGCTAAAATCACTGCCAGATCTTGGCACAGACAGCATCAATAATGTTTATAATCCTTCCTGAAGGCTAAAATCACAACCAGATCTTGGCTCAGACAGCATCAATAACGTTTATAATCCTTCCTGAAGGCTAAAATCACTGCTAGATCTTTGCTCAGACAGCATCAATAACGTTTATAATCCTTCCTGAAGGCTAAATCACTGCCAGATCTTTGCTCAGAGAGCATCAATAACGGTTATAATCCTTCCTGAAGGCTAAAATCACTACCAGATCTTGGCTCAGACAGCATCAATAACGTTTATAATCCTTCCTGAAGGCTTAAATCACTGCCAGATCTTGGCTCAGACAGCATCAATAACGGTTATAATCCTTCCTGAAGGCTAAAATCACTGCCAGATCTTGGCTCAGAGAGCATCAATAACGTTTATAATCCTTCCTGAAGGCTAAAATCACTGCCAGATCTTGGCTCAGACAGCATCAATAACGGTTATAATCCTTCGTGAAAGCTAAAATCACTGCCAGATTTTGGTTCAGAGAGCATCAATAACGTTTATAATCCTTCCTGAAGGCTAAAATCACTGCCAGATCTTTGCTCAGAGAGCATCAATAACGGTTATAATCCTTCCTGAAGGCTAAAATCACTACCAGATCTTGGCTCAGACAGCATTAATAACGTTTATAATCTTTCCCGAAGGCTAAAATCACAACCAGATCTTGGCTCACACAGCATCAATAACGTTTATAATCCTTCCTGAAGGCTAAAATCACTGCCAGATCTTGGCTCAGAGAGCATCAATAACGTTTATAATCTTTCCCGAAGGCTAAAATCATAACCAGATCCTGGCTCAGACAGCATCAATAACGTTTATAATCCTTCCTGAAGGCTAAAATCACTGCCAGATCTTGGCTCAGAGAGCATCAATAACGTTTATAATCTTTCCCGAAGGCTAAAATCACTACCAGATCCTGGCTCAGACAGCATCAATAACGTTTATAATCTTTCCCGAAGGCTAAAATCACTACCAGATCCTGGCTCAGACAGCATCAATAACGTTTATAATCCTTCCTGAAGGCTAAAATCACTGCCAGATCTTGGATCAGAGAGCATCAATAACGTTTATAATCTTTCCCGAAGGCTACAATCACTACCAGATCCTGGCTCAGACAGCATCAATAACGTTTATAATCCTTCCTGAAGGCTAAAATCACTGCCAGATCTTGGCTCAGAGAGCATCAATAACGTTTATAATCTTTCCCGAAGGCTAAAATCACTACCAGATCCTGGCTCAGACAGCATCAATAACGTTTATAATCTTTCCCGAAGGCTAAAATCACAACCAGATCCTGGCTCAGACAGCATCAATAACGTTTATAATCCTTCCTGAAGGCTAAAATCACTGCCAGATCTTGGCTCAGAGAGCATCAATAACGTTTATAATCTTTCCCGAAGGCTAAAATCACAACCAGATCCTGGCTCAGACAGCATCAATAACGTTTATAATACTTCCTGAAGGCTAAAATCACTGCCAGATCTTGGCTCAGACACCTCAACACCAAGATTACAGAAATTGGGTGTTGCATGCGGCATATGTAAAAAAAAAAAGAAATATATATATATATATATATATATATATATATATATATATATATATATATATCATATGGATTCAAAATTGTAACTCATATTAAATTTCAGGGAAATAAAATCTACGCTATTGCAACGCACGTTTCACTTATTCTGCATCACAAATGACGCAGAAGGGACTGGAATATCAATGCCCTTAATACTGGAGCTGCCTTGGTTTGAATTTGCACATTTGAATTCTTAAATTATCAATAGTTATCTGGTGTATATACATAAATATTATTTTTTGCAAATCATGAATAATAATTCATGTGTGCAGATTTGTCTGAATTAATTACATGAAATATAT